>NC_060273.1:134924591-134957831 GCF_021613505.1 Equus quagga
GAAGTGAGTAATCTTCTACACTAGCAGTGGTGAACTCCTATACTAGCAGTGGTGATCTGCACTAGCAGTTGTGATCTCTTGCACTAGCCGTGGTGAGCTCCTACACTAGCTGTGGTGAGCTCCTACGCTAACAGTGGGTGGTCTCCACCACCAGTAGATGATTGGCAGCAGCCAATGATCTAAGGAGGAAATGACAATAGAAATTAGTAAGTATCTGGAGATAAATGAAAACACAAAATAGGAAAACGTACCAGATGCTGTGAAAGCAGTTTTAAGAGGAAAATTTATACTGTAAATGTTTATTTTAGAAAAGAAGAGAAATCTCAAATCAACAGCCTAACATTACACCTCAAGCAACTAGAAAAAGAAGGCAAATTAAATGCGAATCTAGCGGAAAGAAGGAAATAATATAGGTTAGAGCAGTGATAAATGAAATAAAGAATAGAAAAGCAACAGAGAAAAACTTCAAAACTAAGAGTTTGTTCTTTAAAAAGAACAATAAAATTGACAAACTTTTAGCTAAAGTATGAAAAAAGAAAACAATTAAAATCAGAAACGAAAGGGGACATTACAACTGATTATACGGAAATAATTTTTGTCTCTACAGTCACCCCATTTCTACCATACATCACCAAAGTGAGATTAGTCTGTCTAGTTTCAAACTTAGCCTGATTGTTAACGTAAGTGCAGCAAGAATAGTGATGACCATGTAGAATCTTGTAAATCTGCTCTTCTGGAACTTTCCATAAGGAATGTCAGATTAGACTTGTAAAAGCCTCTTGAGGCTCGGAAGACAAGCCAAGTCTGCCTCGACGTCAGATTTCACTTGCAATTTCTATAGATTTGGGTTAATTCCTCTCTTCCTGAGGTCCCTAAAATATCCTGAGATTCCTGGACCTGCCAGGAATTCACCTGGAGAGGCTGCCGAGAGTCCTATAAGCAAGACACCAGGCTGATTTGTCCAAGATTTACTGGCTCCATAAAGTCAACCTTAATTCCTTGAAACTGTCTGGTCATATCTGATTTTATGCATATTCTCAAATGTGACATTCCAGTAAAAACCTTATTGTAACCAATGTTTCCAGTTGTGTCCTGTTACAAGGAGAACAGATTCTTGAACTTACGCAAATAAGTATCTTGCCATGAAAATAAGAATACTTAATGAGTTCCTTAATTCTGGAGGGATCAGGTAGGGAGAAAAGGATAAATGTTTCAATTCTGTTTACAAAGCCATAACTTACCAAATTGCTGTACGTTACAGATAGCTTAAGAGAAAAAAGTTCCATAAAGCTGGAAAAACAAAACATTAAAGAACCGGCAATGTTTTAAAGAAAAAGCTGTAAAAAGTATAACCATCCTCATGAGTTTGTTTGGCCCATGGGATTAATTCTTGTTGATCTTGATCTGTTGTTAGCAGTTTTCTGAAGCCATTAGTTTCTCGTCTAGGGTTCTGTGAATCCTTACCCCTCAGTGGTATGATCTGAGAGTTATCAGAAATCTGTCCTTGTCAGAGCTCTTTCCATGAAGCTCCTCGAAACAAGCACCTTGCGAAAATGTCCAAGTAAAACAGTAACTGTAAATGACAAAGGACTCAACAATGGCCACAGTTAACATATACAGAGCTAGGACATTGAGAATTACACGCAAGTGATGAAAGAATTCACAGGAGATCGAAGTAGATGGAGGCACAGCGTGTCTGTGGATTGATACACAGATTTAACACGATTCCTATCAAACTCTCAGCAAGATTTTGTTGCACATATAAACAAGATTATTCTAAAATTTGTGCAGAAAAGTAAAGGAGCTACAAAATCTGGAACAGTTTTGAGAGGGAGGCGTCGAGGGAGCAGAACCCGTATTCCCACACTCAGGACTCGCCGTACAGCCTCAGGAATCAAGGCGGTGGGTATTGAGGAGGGACAGACAGACATGAACAGAACAGACTCAGGATCAGACCCACACAAATCTGCCCAAATGATCTTTCACGGGAGCAAAGGCAATTCAACAAAGGAAGGAGCCTCTTCAACAAATGGTGCTGGAGCAAAGGGATGTCCGGGGGAAAACGAACCTCAACCTAAAGCTCACACCTTATGTGAAAATTTACTCAAAATGGATCACAGACTTGAGTGTAAAATGTAAAACTTTTAGAGAAAATAGGATGAAGTCATCGGACCCATACCCTTATCAGATACGTGCTGGTTGTGTAAAACAGCTCATCGAGAGCATGTGTTGGCTGGGGCCATCCCGTGGGCATCCAGATGAGAAGCACTCAGAGATGTCAGGTTCAATATTTCTGAAAGATACTGACACTCAGGGGGTTATTTCTCCCTTACGCCTGATGAGGGACCATTCCCATGAAATCTTAACAGGGTTCATTATCTCCCGGAAACCACTGCTTAGGCAGGAGGGAGCCAGGAGGAACGAGTCCCAGGAGATCACGTTACACACGAGGGTTGTCCTGTAAGGACCATTTGATTGGGAGAGCAAGGTTTCTGAAGAATCTTTATGGATACGTAAGAGCAAAGCAGGATCAGTGAAAACATCTTGGTGAACTAATAATGATGGTGGAGATTGGTGATGGTGGAGGGAGTTATGGCGATGATGGATGTAATGTTGGAGGTCTGAGCTCGCTCGCCCTCTCTTTTTTTCCTCCAAAGATACGTATTACATTTTATCTTCTCTGTTAAGACGAGCAAACTTCCCGATTACATTAACATCAAAAAACATCTCGTTTCCCAAGCTGGCCTTGGAGTCTCTGCCAACACCTTCCTCCTTCTCTTCATGCTCCTTCTGGATTGCAGGTGTAAGCGCCTCACCCCACCCCCGACCTGTCTGTCACTTGGCCATCCTCCACATGGTGATACTTGTCACCATGGTGCTCCTAATGCTGACAGACAAGTTTGGGATAAGGAATTTCCAAAATGATTCCCATGCAAGGCCTTGGTCTACCTGAACTGGATCCTGAAGGGCCTCTCTATCTGCACCACCTGACTCCTGAGGGTGCCCCAGGCCATCACCGTCAGGCCCAGCACCTCCTGGCTGGTCAAATTCACATCCACAAATTATATCCTCCATTTCTTCTTCTTCTTGTGGTTCCCACACGTGCCCTTCTGTAGTAACCTGGTCATCTACTGTGTCTTCACCCAGCGTGTCCTCACTGAGCCACACGTTTATCGGTGAGTAGTGTTCCTCCTCCCCTCTGAGCTAGTTGTCGGGGACCTGCTCTTCACGCTGTCACTGTCCAGCGATGTCTCCTTTGTAGGCATTGTGCTGCTCTCAAGTGCATCCATGGTCATTCTCCAGTGCAGACACAAGAGACAGTCCCAGCTCTGTCACAGCACCAGCTTCTCCCCAAGAAGCCCCCAGAGCAAAGGACCGTCAGCCCATCGCACTGCTGGTGGGTTTCTCTGAGGGCATGGACTGGGAGGACTTCAACGCCTCTTTCTTCTCAACATGTTATGGACAAAGGACTCGGTCACTCTTGGTGTCCAGAGGCTTGCAGCCAACAGTTAGGCCACGGTCAGTGCTTTGCTGCTAATCACAGCTGATAAAAAGATAACCAGAGTTTTTCAAAATATGTTGAGGGAGAGCCATCCAGTTCAAACAAATTAGTGATGGCATTTGTTTTAAATGAATCTCCTGGTTCAGATCGATTGTTCATGCAGCACAGCATGGCCCTCTGGCTTAACTCCGTGCCTTGGTGGGTCATTTTCCCTGCGTCCCTGTCCTGTCAGTCTTTTCGTGCCTGTCGGTTCTTACTGCTCCTGTGGGCTGCCCAGTCCTTCAGGAGTCGCTGCAGTTCTCTTAGAGTTATCATTCTTTTCACTCCTCTAACCATCTATCCTCTAGAAGCTCCTGCTGGTGATAAAAGTCCTCAGTTTTCATGCTTCTGAAAATATTTTTACTTTGTCCTTAGTCATTAAGGATATTTCACTCGGCTCACGTACTTAGCTAGTTCAACCTCTTTTTGTGTTTTCTGAATCTGAGAATTATTTTCACTTTTAGGAAATTTATAATTTGTTATTTTACTCATGATTGTTTTTATAAAACTCTCTTCTCTGTTTCTAGACACCCAGTCAGGTCCACCTTCTTTCTCTCCAGCCGTCCTGTGTGACGGACCTTTTCCTGTGCTGCCGTCTCTGTGGCTGTCAGCTTCCTGCACCTCAGCTTCCCTGGTCACTGACGCTTTTTACAGCTGAGTCTCATTTAGTGTTTAATCCACACCACACCTTGGTTTTAATTTCAGTTATCATAGTTTTCCACTTTAGAATTTCTTTCTGGCTATTTCCCAAACGACCTGGCCAGCTTCATGGTGTCTTTCTCTCCAAGCGATTTTGATTTCCTCCTCTGTTCCACTTTTTATCTGTTGACACACTGCCAATACCTGTGTCAGGAGTCCGTTGGTTTTTCGGCTTCTGTCCTTCCTCCCTGTGTCCGGCTTCCTTTGGTGCCTCATGGTTTCAGATTCCACGCTCCTGTTTGCCTGGTCTGGATTCGTGGCTCCCCAGCCAGATTGGGTAAAACTGAGCGTCCCATTTCAGTGGGGGCCTCTGTCTACTTGCCCACCTGCCTTGTCCTGAGCTGTGACCACTGTTGAAACACAAGTGTCCAGCTGCCATGTCCAACCCTGGTCTGTCTTTGCTTTTGCCCTGGGAATACCCTGACTTTCTTGGGAATTCTGCTGTGATAGAGTGTGCCTGCTATAATTTGCTTCAGAGTTTCAGTTTTCTGAATCAGAAAGCGTTTTCAGAATATCTATTGACCAATCAATCTAATCTATGTAATCTGTTGATCAATCAATCTAATCTATCATCTATCTTTCTATCTAGAATCTATCTCTTTATCTATCTATCCATCATATCTACCTATCTAATCTGTCACATACGTATCTACCTATCTCATCCATCCATCCATCTCATCTCTCTATCTATAATCTTTCTCCCTTCTATCATATATCGATCAGATCTATCTATATCTATTTATCTATCTATTGATTGATCTATCTTATCTAAATATCTGCCATCTAGCTAGCTAGCTATCATATCTGCTGGCCAAGCTGCCCAAGGGGTCAGCAGCCCCATGTGCAAGGGAGACTTGTGTTGAAGGCACATTGACCTCTGGCCGCAGAACGCAGGGTCTCAGAAGAAACCCCAAGTGTCTGTATTCTGAACACTATTTGTTTCCAAGGTACCACATGGCAACGGCAGATTGCATAGTGTGATAAAATGAAAACTTAAATTTGTTTTGATGTTCTATGTTCTGCAGTAATCCCATCCCTGTTTTAGCAAAGAGAACCTGAATATGACCAGGATGAATGATTTTCCCCAACTCTCACCTAGGAATTCCTAGAGTTGGGGGATGAAGAAGTCCTTTGCTGCTGACCTCCACATCTCGTCCTTAGGCTGCCTCTTTAAAATTAATTATCGTTTCTGTTTTCCCATTTAATGCAGAAATTATTTAGGATGGTTTTTAAAACTCCCAAGTGGATATCTATAACTTGTTTATACTGTCATTGATGGTTACCGATGTCATTCACAGAGGCCAGAAAATACGGCCTGTCTGTCTTTCTGCCCAACACATAAATGTTTCCACTTGTGTTATTGATACTTCTACAAATTCATTTATTTTTGTATGTCTGCTCTCTTGGTGTCTGAACATGGCATATTAAAATCTCCTACTGTGATTGCCAGTGCATCAATCTCACTTTGATTTCCATAACTTTCTGTTTCCTGTCTATTAAGTTATGATGTATCACATTTATACAAGTAATTTGCTTATAATAATACCTAAACCATATGAAGTTGATCACTGTTTTCAGTGTTAATTGCTGTTATTCATCACCATTTCGGTTCATGGGTGCCAGACTGTGTTGTATCGGTTCTTACTTAGAAGTTGTTGGGGACGGGCATCCAGACCTCGTCCATCCTCTCGAGTATCAGATGCACAGTCACCGTGAGCCCTCAGGTTCAGATCTCGCGTATTTTGTACGGTAATTCCTGTGGCAGCTCACTCTCATCCCTAAGGTCTCTGCTCTGGTTCAGGAACATCATTTCCACTCACTCCGCTAGTCAAGTGAAACAATCACCAACACTGAAGGCATCGCTTACGACCAAATGAGCAGAGCTAGGAACCTGCCGTGTGGGTGCAGGAGTGAGAGGCACTGAGGCTTCATCAGAAGGAGGCAGCGGAGTAAGAGTGGACATCGATGGAGGCCCTGCCGTGGCCTGTCATCTCTCACCTCGAGTTTGAAAGGCTCTGTGAAGAGACAGCTCCATTCAGAGTCAGTCAAATAATCAACCACTCTAGCTTTCGAGCATAAACCCATCCGGTTCAGGGAAATGTGTGTTTACAAGATTGTTGGGCTACATGGGGGAGCAGAAGTCAGGGTCAGCAACGCCAGTGGCAATCAGGACATTTCTGGAGGCCGCTGCCGTAGGCTCAGCTTTCTGTGGTCCCAAAGCTGTGGACTCCCAGAGGGATCTGTCCCCACACTGACTCTCCGACACCCGATTGGCGTCCTGCAGTCCAATTCAAGTCTAACACTCACTCCCCAGAGTCCATGCAGCCCCACAGGTCAAGGACTTGGTCCCACAAGACCACTCCCACTTCAGAAGCTGGTGGCAAGTCTCAGGGCCACCCACACTTCTGACCCACTGACTAAACTCGGGGATTCCCACAACCCCTCAGGTTCAGTGATTTGGTAAAATGAGTCACAGAACTCTCCTTACAGTTATGGTTCTATCATAAAGGCAAACAGGCGCAGCCAGGTGGAGGGATGAGCAGGGCACGGTCAGGGCGAGGAGGGAAGGCAGAGCTTCCCGCCATGTGGGATCAGGCACGTCCCCTCCCTGCACATCCATGTGTCACCCACCAGAAGGCTCCCTCAAGCCTCGGGGTGCAGACTTTTCATTGGGGTTTCATTCCGCAAGCGTGACTGACTGAATCGCTGGCCATGTGATGAAGCTCCATCCCCAGCCCTGCCCCTTCCAGGAGGTCGGGGTAGGGGCTCCGAGTTCCTGCCCTCCCCTCACATACCTGGTCTTTCTGGGACCAGCGGCATCCTGAGCTGTCTGGGGGCCACTGTGGGTCAGCTCGTTATCGTTACACAGATGCTCCTGTCACTTGGGAAATTTCAAGGGGTTTTGAAACTCTGCCAGCGACTGAGGACAAAGACCAGATGTGTCTATCATTCCACGGGCAGGGGTCCCCGGGCGGCACAGAGTCCTCACTGCTGTGTGGACACAGCCGTTCCTCCCCGTCCCACCCGCACTTGTGTGTCTGCCTCACAGGGGAGAGGTGAGGGCTGTTCCTGAAACTGCATTTCCACATCTCTGAGCCGCTGCCAGCAGCCCAGGGCTGGTCCTTCACCCCAGGCCTGCCCCCCTCAATTCAACTGTCATTTACTCGACAGTGTGACTGCTTATTCACAGCCGGCGGCACCCACTCCCACCCCTGAGAAGTGCTGGCGTTCCCCTTCAGGTCCGGAGTCAACCAGGTCCCCCGCACCTGCCTCTGCAGTCTCACGGAGTCTCAGCCCGGTCCTGCTCAGGCTCTGCATCTCCTGATGACAGAAAACCAAACCAGATTATAATGAAAAGGAAATGCAGCCACTCTGAGGTTAGGACTGGGGTCGATTCTCTCATTTCTGTATCTCCAGTGCCTAGAACAGTTCTTAGAACATTGTGGGCTATACATTTTTATTCAGTCAATACATACATATTAAACATAATATGTGTGTTGTCTGTGTTATGTTAATGGGGTGACCCACAGTGGCCCCAGATAGCTTCAAGGTGGGGGCTGGTGGACAGAAAGACCAAGCATGTGATTATGTATAGAGATAGACATAGATAGACAGAGGTCGATATGTAGATATCTCTATGTTAATATATTTATTAGTATATATTTTATTTATAGTTATATTTATAAACATATATTTATATATAATTTTTGTTTATTTATATTTTAATTTTCATTTATATTTATATAATTTTAATTTATATTTATACATATTTTATATTTATAGATATTTTAATTTTAATTGTTATATAAATTTATTTTATATTTTATCATTTTATTCATTAATAGATATTGATATACTTTTAATTCAATCAATAAATATATATACACAAATATATGCGTTTGTTGACTGAATAGAAATGAATGTCTAGGGGTGTGTCCATCTAGGCTTCCGGCACGACGGATTTCAGGGCACTGGGGTCCATGGGATGAGAAAAATGCCTCTAAATTTGTGGCATGGAAAGGTGAAGTATGTACATAAGAGGAGAGCAACAATGATCTAGGCATAAAAAAAAAAGAGACAAGTTATTTTCTATGGAAAGAACAAATCAGGAAAAAAGAGCAGTTGGCAGGATGGAGGCTTCCTGACGGTTCTTTCCCAGACCCAGGGCAAGGCGGGCACTGGCCAGGGCGCTTCTGAGCACCCGCAGGCCAGGCGGGCACACACCAGACACAGTGAAACCACCACAGCCACACGACAAGTGGTCAGAGGGAGAATTCCACTGTTGGGGACTGCATGTGTGTCCCCCTACCCTCACGTGTTGAGGCCCTGCCCCCGACATGAAGGCGTTGGAGGTGGGTCTTTGGGAGGTGCTTGGGGCTAGAGGGGGTCAGGAGGGTGGGCCCCATGGTGGGGTTGGTGTCCGTATAAGAGGAAGCGTGTGGAACTTGTTCTCTCTGCCGGGTGAGGACATGGTGAGAAGGCGGCCGTCTGTGAACCAGGGGGAGGGCTGTCCCCAGAACCCGACCTGCTGGCACCTGACCTCAGACTTCCAGCCCCCAGAACGTGAGGAGGAAATTTCTGTGTTTAAGCTGCCCTGTCCATGGTGTTTTCTTATGGCGGCCTGAAATGACTGACATCTGCCCAGAAAAACAGGAAAACGGGAGTAATCACAAAATGCTTTCAAGATGAATATTTTTTCGGAGAACAGAGGTGATAGAAAAATATGTAAACTAGGGAACATGGAAAAAAAATAGATGAGAACCAAAGACTAGGGGAGAGGAAAGCAGGAGAAATCCTGGAACAGATCTGCCACCTGCCAACAGTCACTAACACGCAAAATTCAATTCAAAAGAGAAAATCCGAGTTGCTGCGGCCAAAGAGAGGTTTGCTGAATTGGCGCCTGTGGGAGAAACACTGCAGCAGGCAGCAACTCCAGCGTGGTGCCGTGCTCCGAGTGGGATGGTTTGCCTGAAAGAAGAGAACAGGGAAAGTGCAACAGGAGTCCACCCTGATGACAGGGGGACTGTCACTTCTGATAAAACGGAAGACATGAACTTCTCGCTATTCCTCTTGCTAAGCACAATTAAAAACCCAGATATTACAGGGCCGGCCTGGTGGTATGGTGGTTAAGTTCCCACGCTCCACTTTGGAGGCCCAGGGTTCCTGGGTTCGGATCCTGGACGTGGACCTTCCAGCCACTCATCAAGCCACGCTGTGGTGGAAGATTGGCACAGATGTTAGCTCAGGGACTATATTCCTAACCAAAACCCACCCCCAGACATTATATATAAACCAAACGTAAGAAGACCCTTCTATTAGTCAGCTCGGGCTGTATAACAAATACCACATGGTAGGAGCTTAAACAGCAGACATTTATTCTCTCGCAGTCCTGGAGGCTGGAGCTCCGAGATCCGGGTGTGAGCAGGGCTGCTTCCTCCTGAGGCCTCTCCTGGGCATGCAGACAGCCGCATTCTCCCTTTGTCCTCACATTGTCCTCCCTCTGAGTGTCTGTGTCTTAATCTTCTCTCATAGGGACAGCAGTCATGCGGGATCAGGGCCCACCCCAGTGACCTCTTTTTACCCTCATCACCTCTTTAAAGGCCCCATCTTCAAATAGAGTCACATTCTGCTACTGGGGGTTAGGACTTCAACATATGGATTTTAGGGGACACCATTAGCCCATAGCAACCCTGAAAGATGGAGTGAAGAAGGTTGGCTAGAGAGGGAACTCATGATCCCAGGAACCACACTGTAGTGAGCTCCCTGAGTTTTCTTTTCCCCAATACATCTCAGACTCGGAGCAGAGGAAGCCACGACTCAGAAACCCCAGTGGGCACAGACAAAAAGTGCCCGATGAAAGCCTGCTCTCTCCAGCCCCAGGACCAGGACAGGGCAGCCTAGCAGGAGAGAAAACTTGTTTGTCCTGCACTGTGGCCTTCGCCAGACTGTGACGAGGTACCTCAAACCCTCCCCGCTGGGTGGTGTCAGCAAAGGCCAGCAGGGAGCTGGACTTTCAGTCCTGCCATCCAATACCCGGGGCCAGGGGGGACCAAGGGCAGCTGGAACTCCCACCTCCTCTCAGCAGTGCGAGGACCCCCCCCCCCCGACGCACACCCCCAATGTCAGCGGAGGCCCAGTGGGGTGCCTGAACTTCTACCTCCATGTGTCAGTTACAAAGTGGCACCAACTCTTCCTCTGTCACAGTAGCCCTGGAGAAAGCCAGTCTTGGGTATTTTCCACACCAATTCTCCGACTCTCTGGACGCCAGCTGGGTGTCCAACAATTCAATTTGATTCTGACGCTGACTACCTGGGAGTTAGCATCAGATTCCACAGGTTAAGTGCTCAGCCCCACAAGACTGCTTTCACCTCAGATGCCAGTTGCAAGTCTTGAGCCACCTGTTCTCCTGACCAATCAGCTATGACTCAGGGGTTCCCACAACCCGCCACCCCCAGGTTTGATAATTTGCTGGAATGGCTCACAGAACTCAGGAAACACTTTATTTATGTTTACCGGTTTATCATAAAGGATATTACCCAGGAACAGCCAGGTGGAAGAGATGCACAGGGCAAGGTGCGGGAAGGGGATGGAGTTCCATGCTCTCTCTGGGCGCACCACCCTCCCAGCAAGTTGACGTATCCACTAACCTGCAAGTTCTCTGAATCTCCTTGTCCAAAAGTTTTTATCGAGCTCAATCTCCAGTGGGGTTGAAAGTTCTAACCCTCTAATCACTTGGTCTTTCCGGTGACCAGCCTCATCCAGAGGCCATCTAGAGGTCCCATCCTTAGTCACCTCATTAGCTTAAACTCAGGTGTAATCTAAAAGAGCTTGTATGAGAACAAAAGACACTCCTACCACTCAGGAAATTCCAGGGTTTTAGGAGCTCTGTGCCAAGAACTGGGGAAAAGACAAAATATATTTCTTATTATACCATAGCCAGCTAAAATAGAAACCTTAAATAAGAGCCAGAGTCTTGTAATATGATGTGAAAATGTCCACATTTCAATAAAAAATCACTTGTCATAACCAAGAACCAGGAAGATCCCAAACTGAGTGAAAAAAAGACAGGCAAAAGGCGCCAATACTAAGATGACAAAGATGTTGGAAAGACCTGACAAAGATTTTAATGCAGGTATGATAAAAATGCTTCAACAGGGGGCTGGCCCCGTGGCCATGTGGTTAAGTTCATGTGCTCCACTTCAGTGGCCACGGGTTCCCCCAGTTTGATCCTTGGTGCAGACATGGCACCACTTGTGAGGCCACACTGAGGCAGTGTCCCACATAGCAGAACCAGAGGCACTCAAACTGGAATATACAACTATATACCAGGAGGTTTTGGGGAGAAGGAAAAAAAAAAAGATTGGCAACAGATGATCGTTCAGGTGCCAATCTTAAAAAAAAAATGCTTCAACAAAAAACTACAAACATACTTGAACCAAATAATAAGTAGGCTGCTTCTGCAAATAAAAGGAAAGTCTTAGAAAAGGAATAGAGATATAAAGAATAACCAAGTGGAAATTTGAGAACTGAACAGTACAATCACTGAAATTAAAAGCTCAGAAGATAGACTCAACAGCAGAATGGACGGAACAGAGAAAGGAAGCAGTGAACCTGAAGACAGGGAAAAGAAAGTACCCAGCCTGTAAGCAAACAGAGAGAAAACGGAGTGAAAAAAGTACAGATGAAGCCTCAGGGGTCTACGGGACTACTACAAAAGAGCCAACATTGGTGTCATCAGAGTCCTAGAAGGAGCAGAGAGCCCAGTAAGGTTGAAAAAGTGCCGAAAGAAGTAATGACTGAAAACTTTCCAAATTTTGGAAGAGACATAAACCTACAAATTCAAGAGGCTGAGAAAACCACAAACAGAATAAACCCAAAGAATCTACACCAAGACACATCCTAATAAACTTTTGAAAATTAAGAAACAGAAAAACCCTCAATATCAGACAGAGAAAAACAACCCCTGACCTATACTGAAAAACCAGCTCAAACGGCAGCAAATTTCTCATCAGAAACCATGGGAGCTGGAAGGAAATGGAAAAATATTTTTAAAGGTTAAAAGTAAAGATCTGTTATACCAGAATCCAGTACCCAAAGGAAATATCCTTCAGGAATGAAGGGGAAAATCATTCTCAAATGAAGAAACACTAGGACAGTTGGTCGCTAGCAGACCTACCTTAAAAGAATGGCTAAGGAAGCTCTTTAAACAGAAAAGTAGTGGCGTAAGAAAGAGACTTGGAAGATCATGGAGCAAAAGTATGGATAAATACGACAGACCTTCCTACTCCTCTTGACTTTCTAAATTATCTCTGATGATTGGTGCAAATCTATCAAACTGTGTGAACAGCAATAACAGAATGGAGTAACACATGTCAACGCTTCTAAAATGGAGCTGGGAGGCCATTAAAGAAACGGGCGTAAGCACGCACACCACTTCTCTACCCAGATGGAACGTAACTTTGAACTGTGCTTCACTGTTGTCCTCTTGACCTTCTTTCAGGAAGCACGCTTACTCCCATAGATGAGAACTTTTCGCCTTAGAGATGGCTTAGCAACCGGTCACATATAGCCAAGACGTAACAGTTGTTGCCAGCACCGATCACAAATTCTGCAAAACAACCTATGTAATTTATCTATTTTTTTGCCTTTAAAAATTCTTGCTTTCTTTGTCTTCCTTGGAGCACATTTTGGGTTTTTGTCTGAATCTGTCTCCTGAATTGCAATTCTAATTACCCAAATAAATGTCCGATGTTTGAATTGTAGTGGGTTTTTCTTTGGTCAACAACTGTAGTTCTAAATGTATGTAAAGAAAATATGTGAGACAATGGTATTATAAGCAAGGGAGGTGGAGGAGCCTACAGGAAGGTAAAGTTTCTATACTTCACTTGAACTGGAAAATGACAATATCCATACATTGTGATAAGTTACATGTACATAACGTACAGCCTCGAGTGACCACCAAAAAGCTACACAAAGGTGTACACTCAAAAGCACTATAAATAAACCAAAACCAAATTCTAAAAACATTCTAGCAACCCAGGGGAATGCAGGAAAAAGAAGAGAAACAAAGAACAGAAAGAAGAAACAAAACAAAAATAAAATGGCAGACTTAAGCCCTAACATATTAATAATTGCATTAAATGTAAATGGTCTAACTACAATATTAAAGAGACAGAGATTGGCAGAGTGGATTAAAAAACATGACTCCACTATATGCTGTGTACAGGAAACTCACTTTGACTGCAACATAAAGGCAGGTTGAAAGTTAAAGGATGGAAAAAGATGTATCATGCGGACGTTAACCAAAGGAAAGCAGGAGTGACTACACTAGTGTCACACAAAGTAGACTTCAGAGCAAAGAAAATTACCAAGACAGACGGGGGCATCATAGAATTAGGAAAGGGCCAGCCCAGCAAGAAAACAGAGCAATCCCAAATGCGCATGCACCAAGGACAGAGGTGCAAAACGTCTGAAGCAAAAACTGATAGAACTAGAAGTGGAAGGAGAAATAGACAAACCCACAGTTACAGCAGGAGGCCTCAACACTCCTCTACCATTAGTTGATGGAACAACTCCCAGAAAATCAGTAAGGATGTGGGAGAGCCTAACAAAGCCATCAGCTGACAGAATCTAACGGGCATTTATAGACCATTCCATTCCACCCAACAATGGCAATACCTGTCACGAATTATAGACACACGCCCTTAAAATATTAGCAAATAAAATTCAGCAATATATTAAAAAAATTATACCACGTGACCAAGTAGGATTTATTCCAGAGATGCAATTCGGGTTCAGTATTCAAAGTCAATAATGTAATCTACATGTTAACAAGAAGAAAAATCACAAGATCGTGTCATTTGATGCAGAAAGAGCATTTGAATAAATTCAACACTCATTCATGGTAAAAACTTTCAGAAAAATAGTAATAGAGGGGAACTTCCTCAACTTCATATAGAGCCTCTACAAAAATCTTATAGCTAGCATTGTATTTAATGGTGAAAGACTGAATGATTTTCCCTAAGCTCAGGAAAAAGGCAAGGATATCCATTCTCACCACTTTTTGCAACATGTTACTGGAAGTTCTAGCCAGTGCAATAAAGGAAGAAGAAAAGAAAAGGGATACAGAATGAAATTGTCCTTAATTGCAAATGACATGACTGTCTACAGAGAAAATCCCAAGGAATCTACAAAAAAAACCCTCCTAGAACTAAGTGAATTCAGCAAGTTTGTGGGATATGAGATAAACATACAAAAATCAGTTGTGTATGTATATGCTAGCAAGGAACATGTGGACACCAAAATAGAAAATACAGTGTCATTTACAATCACTCAAAACATTGACTCTAACAAGACTTTGTCATCTCTATGCTAAACATTACAAAATTCTGATGAAAGAAATCAAAGGAGACCTGAATAAATGGAGAGACATACCATATTCATAGATTAAAAGATTCAACATAGTAAAAATGTCAATTCTCCCCAAATTGATACACAGGTTTAACACAATTCCTTACCAAAATCTCAGCCGTATTTTTGTATAGATGGACAAGGTTATTTTAAAATTTACATGGAAAGGCAAAGGAGCTGGAACAGCTAAACAATTTTGAAAGAGAAGAATAAATGCGGAGGAACCTCTTAATACTTGATATTAAGGGTTGCCACGTAGCTAAAGTAGTTGAATCTGTGTGGTATTATGGAGAAACAGACACGTAGATCAACGGAATAGGACAGAGAATCCAGAAATAGACCCACGTAAATATGCCCAACTAATTTCTGACAAAGGTGCAAAAGCAATGGAGGAAAGAGAGCCTTTTCAACAATGGTGCTGAAGCAACTGGACACCCACAGGCAAGAAAAGAAAATGAACCTCAAGCTGAGGATCGCACCTTATGCAAAGAAATTAACTCAAAGTGGATCGTGGACTTAAACACAAAATGTACAACTATAAATACACAATTATGTTTTTAGAAAAAAATCCTCAGGATCTAAGTACAGAGCTCTTAGACTTGACACCAAAAGCATGATCCATAACAGAAAAGTTGATAAATTTGACTTCATAAAACGCAAAAACTTTTCACAAAGTAAATTATTGGACCACATCAAAACTAAAAACTTCTTTTCCTCAAAGGACAAAATCAGCAAAGTGAAAAGACATCCTACAGAAGGGGAGAAAATACTTGTGAGCCACATATTTGATAAGGAACCAATGTCCAGCATACATAAAGAACTCCTACAACTCAACAAGAAAATCAATAGCCCAACTACAAAATGGACAAAGGGTTTGAATAGATATTTCTCTGAAGAAGATATACAAGTGACCAACAAGTAAATGAAAAGATGCTCAACATCACTAATCATTAGGGAAATGCAATTCAAAACCACAAAAAGATAGCACCTCACACCCATCGGGATGGCCACTATTAAAAAAATAGAAAATAATGTGTTGATGTGGACATGGGGAAATGGGAACCCTTGTACTCTGTCAGTGGGAATGTAAAATGGTGCAGCGACTATGAAAAACAGTATGGCAGTTCCTCAAAAAATTAAAAATAGAATTACCATATTATCCAAAAACCTCACTTCCAAAAATATACTCCAAAGAATTCAAAATAGGACCTCAAAGAGATATTTGCATGCCCATGTTCATTGCAGTATTATTCACGATAGCTGCTTGAGGTGGAAGCAACCCAAATATCCTTTGACAGATGAATGAATAAACAAAATATGGTACACACATGCAGTGGAATATTATTTAGCCTTAAAAAGGAAGGAAATCCTCACACGTGCTACAGCAGGGATGAACCTGGAAGATGTCACGCCAAGTGAAACAAGCCAGACACAGAAAGATAAACACAGTACGACTCTATTTACATGAGGTGTTAGAGCAGTCAAGCTTATAGAAACAGAAAGTAGAAGGGTGGTTCCCAGGGGCTGGGGAGACAGGGAGTGGGGAGTTGTTCAACGGGGACAGAGTTTCAGTTTTACAAGACGAAACAGCTCTGGAGATGGTTGGTGGTGATGGTTCCACAACAATGTGCACGTAATTGACAATACTGAACTGCAGACTTAGAAGTGGCGCACTTTATGTTAAGTGTGTTTCACCACAATTAAAAATGCTTTTAAAAATTAAAACTTTTGCACTTCAAAAAAGGACAACAAGACAAGGTACAAAGTGGGAGAAAATATTTGTAAACCACGTATCTGAGGAAGGACTAGGATCCAGAATGTACACAGAACTCTCAAAACTCAACAGCAGGTAAACGAGCAGTCTCATCAGAAAACGGGCAAAAGGCACGAACAGATACTCCACCGCAGGGGGCGTGCGGAGGGCAGATGGAACAGCGTTTTGCAGCAATGGCACTCCTGGGCACGGATCCCAGAGTAACGAAGATGACAGTCACACGTGAATCTGCACACGAACGTTTACAGCAGCTTTATCTGAAAGAGCCAAACACTGGGACGACCCAAGTGTCCTTCGTGGGTGAACAGCCAAGCAAATTGTGGTCACTCACACCACAGAACACTGCTCACCAACAGAAGGAGTGAACTAGTGACACACACAACTAGGTCCGTGAGCTGCCAGAGAATTATGCCAAGTGAAAAAAAGCCAGTCTCAAAAGGTGGCATAGGATTACTCCACTTCTGTAACATTCTTAAAATGACAAAAGTGTGTAAACGTGAGGCAGATATTGGTTGCCAGGGTTAAGGAGTGTTAACGGTGGGAAGGGAGGGAATGTGGTTGTGAAAGAGGGTGACATGAGGGTCCTTGTGGCAGAAATCGTCTGTAGCTCGACTGTCTCAGCGTCACGTTCCTGGTTGCCATGTTACTATCGTTTGGGGAGGTACTACCGTTGGGGAAACTGGGCAAATGGTACCTGGACTCTCTCCATATTATTTCTTTCAAGTGTGTGTGATTCAACAATGACCTCAAAATAAAAAGCTTAATTGAAAAAGTCACTATTTAATAAAATATGATACAACTGTTTAAAACATTTGGTACATTAGATTTGATCTTTAGCAAAAACTACCAGTAAAATTCTCCTAACTCACATGGAGGGGCTTCAGAGGGGAGCAGTTCATCGGGCAGGGCTCAGTCTGGGAAAGGGCCACCTCGAGTGAGAAGGGAGCAGAGGCTCATGGCAGGAGGGAGCGATGCTGCAGCACAGGCCAGGCCACACGATGCCAGGAGGGGCTGGGGGCGGGGGGGGGGCACTGCCATTCCCCAAATAGCACTGGCACAGAGGGAGAGGCAGAACACACCAGGACAGCCGGGCTTGTGGAGAAGCAAGGCCAGCCCCAGCACGGACCGGGAAAGCTGAGCGCCTGAGCTCACAGAGGGGGCTGCCTCTGTGCGGTCAAGCGCCACTCAACATGCCAGGGTCGGATCTGGGCCGAACCTGCAAAATTTGGTGTGAACAGGCCTGGGCAAGGACACGTCATCTCAGCGCACGGCACAGGAGGTTACTAAAGAAATGCAGCCTCCGGAGATAAGGAGCTGGAAGTCTTCCTGGGTCCCGGCTCTCAGAGCCAGGTTTGGTGTGGACACAGCTGGCAGGGGCTGGGTGAGCACATGATGGAGAGGAAGGCGTGGGCTCAGACGCAGGTGCCCACAGGGCACCACAAGGGCTGAGACTCCGGGTGCTACCGTGTGTCTGAACAGGAGTGGCAGGGCTACAGGAAGGTGCCCTGTGAGGGACTCCTAGCAGAGGGCTCAGGGTGGTCCCTGTGCACAGCGCGCTCGTCCCAGAGGCAGCACTGGTGTTGGTGGGACACCACTCCTAATGTCAAATAGCATCAGAGCCAGTCGACATGAAACAAGGCAGTTTATGCTCACGCAACTTCAGAACCACACACTCTTCCTAAGTGGGGTTTCCCTTGTGAGGGCAGCAGCCAGATCATCCGCGGGAGCTGGTGGGGGAGTGACTCGAATTCAGGCTCCTTGAGCAGCTTCTTGGTGCCTCCTGAAGCTCACAGTCCACCTCTCCCCACTCTCTGGGTGGCCTGGCTGGTCAGTCACAGGCTCCTTCTGCCTCAGACCCAGAAAGGGCAGCCATGGCTGGTCCTGGAGGCCATGCCAGGCCAGGGAGGTGACTGTGGGAGCCAGGCTATGGGTTTTCCATCCTCACACCTTGGAGCACCAGGAGCCCCAGCGGAAGTGGTTCAGAGACCGACATGTGGGTGAGGCAGGGGACCGACTGTCCCACTTTGCCTGGGGCTAAAGGGGCCTCCGTTTGAAGGCCAGGATGAACTGGTCACCGAAAGTGAGGCTGCCTTGACAGGCTCCAGCTGCTCCACCCCACGAAGCCGGACCCTTCAGTCCACCGGCCCACAAGGAAGGGCAGTTCTGCTGCCTGGCGGCCCCTAGGAATACAGCAGGACCCTTATCTCCTCCCTCCCCCAAACAAAACAACGAAACAGATGACTCATCCAGTTCTGCTCTTTATTGGTGTGTCTGGGCACAGGGAGCGAGTCCTAGAGGGGAGGCTGAGGGGTGGCCCAGCAGGGCGGCCCCGACCACACCCCAGCCGGCAGGGCCAGGCCTCAGCGCGCCTGGGCCAGGTGGTGCTTCTTGTACAGCAGCGCCCGCCTCTTCTCGCGCTCGCGCACGAAGGCGCGCAGACGCGTGGTGGGGAAGGTCACGGCCGCGGGCTGGGAGCCGGCCGGGCCCTCCTCGGTCAGCCACGGGCACTGCAGGCAGCTGGACGCACACGGCCGGCCCCTGGAGCACAGGAGGGGGCGTCAGCCACGCTCCGGAAGCTGGGCCCGGGCGGGTCAGGAGGGACGGGTGGGGCGAAGTGGGCGGGACGCGCGGGCAGGGGGCGGGGCAGAGCCGCCTTACCAGGGGTGGGCGCACAGAGTGCTCCGGAGGAAGGCCACTGCGCCCCCGGACAGGCCCGCGTAGCAGCGGCCCAGCCGGATGAGCCCCTTGCGCAGGCCCTTTTGCAGGTCGCGCATCCCCTCGCTGCTCACCGGGTACTCGGCGCTCAGCCTGTGGGTGAAGATCAGAGGACTCAGATCACCCTCAAATGAATGGGGGACACGGGCGATTCAGTGGTGACCCTCGTTGGATGAGGGACACGGGGACTCTGAGGTCACTCTCGATGGATGGGGGACACGGGGCTCTGGGGTCACCCTCGATGGATCCCAGGCCTGCCCTCTCACCCAGAGGACTCACATGATGAAGGCCGTCACGCCTATGGCCCAGACGTCCGTCTGCGGGACCGCCCCCTGGCCCTCCAGGAGCTCCGGAGCTGGGGGGCACAAGAGGGGCCCCGGTGAGTGGCTGAGTGTGTCTACAGTGGAACGGGGCGGGAGGCAGGACTCGGGGTGGGCCTTGCTCTTGGCCCACCCCTCCCCCAGGTCCCGCCCAGGGCTGTGCCACGCTCACCCATGGTCTCCATGTAGTCCTTGAACCCCTCCGAGGGCAGGACCCTCTCCTCGGCGAGGCTCTGGGCGTTGCCGAAATCGACCACTTTGAGCAGGTTGTACTCGGTGACAATCATGTTCTCGGACCTGAGGTCCAGATGCAAGATGCGCTGGCCGTGCAGGTACTGGGCGGCACTCAGCATCTGCCACAGGTAGTCCTTCACCTCCGATTCCGAGTAGGAGGTCCTGGCAGCAGAGGGCGGTTCAGACCAAGCAGAGGGTTCAGGGGGCAGCACATTGGGAGGGGACTCTGTCCACCGCAGAGGGGGCTCGGGGCACCAGCCGTCCCAGCCGGTTAGGGAGGGGCGCCGAGCCTTGTTGAGCGCCCCTATGCGGGCGGGCCGGTGGAGCCGGGGCTGCGATGCACACTGCCCCGCCCCGTGCCCCTCGTCCCGCTGGGCGGCCCCTCACCTCTCGGCCAGGCAGGGGAGCAGCTCTGGCCCGGAGCACAGCTCCAAGATGAGGACCAGGTGCCGGGGGCTAAGGTAGGCGGCGTGAAGCTGGGCCAGATGGGGGTGGCGCAGGCTCTTGAGGGCCTCGTATTCTCGCAGCACGGCCGTTCTGTCCTCGGGGCGGTAGGGCACGATCTTGGCGGCCAGCGCGCGGCCGCTGGCCTTCTCCCGACACTGGCGCACCACGCTGAAGCGGCCCCTGGCGACGAAGCACCGGCCAGGTTCGTGTGGACCCCTCCCGCCCTGCCAGCCCATGCAGGTCCCCACTGCTCTCCCGCAGCTCCCGCCCCGCCTCCCATTCTGCGAACAGCCAGGAGAAAGCCCGGAGGGAGGGGACCGGAACTTTCTGGGAGGGGGCGCAGATGCTCTGAAGCAAGCATCAGGGGAGGTGAGCCATGCTTGCAGATGGAGTAGCTGAGGCTGGGGTGGGAGCTGGAAGAGCACCGCCCACCCACTGTCCCCGAGCCCCCGCACCTTCGGATCTGCGTCTGGAAGGCGAAGGTCTGCGTGCTGGGGAGGGGCTGGGCTGGCGTGGCAGGGCCGCTCTCCTCCTCAGAGGCTGTGGAAGGGAAGCTGGTGACGGGGGCCTGCAGCCCCAGCTACCCCACCTTGTCTCCCATCACCCCTTCCCAGGCGCCCTGACGAGGTCCCCTCTTTGACCCCACACACTGGACCTGTTCCTCGACCATTTGGGGGCGGGGACACAGCACACAGAACAAATTGTCCCCAGCGGGTACCGGTGACCTGCGCGGTGACGGGGCAGGCAACCTCCGAGGGCCCCTGCTGCCCCGCCAGGCCCTGCAGAGTGCTCACCCAGGTGGCTGGGTCCCCCAAGGAGGACCTGGTCCGAGGGGCTGCTGTAGGGGCCCATGCCCGCCTTGCTGACACAGGCCGTCCGGAAGGCGTACAGGCCACCCCGAGAAAGCTTGCTGGTGAGGTAGCAGCAGTCAAAGACATCTGAGGCCAGCGTGCTCCAGCTGCCACCTGGCCACAGGGAGCGGGTGTGATTCAGCCCGAGGCCTGCCCACCGGAGTTGGGTGGAGAGACCCCGCCCCCAGGGCAGCCGCCCAGGGATGCAGAGGGGCCGGATGATTCCCTGATGGGGTCCAGGGCCCCCACCAGGCTGGCACTTCCCCACTGCTCCCCGCCACTGACCCCGGGGCCGCCAGGACGGGAGGGCAGCGGGGCGGCCCTACCTTCCAGGCTGCACTGCACAATGTAGGTCACGGGGCCGTACGACTCCACAGGCTTCCAGACCAACAGCACCCTGTCCGCGTACACCTCCCCGATGTCTGGCCGTGGGGAGGACGAGGGGAGCTCTGCAGGGCCCATGGCAGGGGTTGGATGCAGGCTCCCAGGGGCCACCCGAAGCAGCTCTGAGCCCTGGCCAGCCTGCCCCACCCTTCTGCACTCTGCTGCCAGGCCCTGAGCCCACCCTCCCCTGGCCCCCTTCACTCAGGGGTCCCTTTCCAGCGCTGATGGCAGGAGGGTCCCTGTGCCTCACCTGGCGGGGGGCGTAGGAGGTATCTGCCTCCGACCCCACCAGGCCTCCCTCCCACTGCTACCTGCCCAGAAAGTCATGGAGCGGCCCTCGTTCACAGCCCCCTGCCCAGGTGAGAGGGGCCTGTCCTGGCTGCTCAGCTTTGCCGGGCCCCCTGGGGATCAGGAGTCCAAGAGCTAGGCCCACAGCCCCCGGCTTGGCTCCCCCAGAAACACCCAGCACTGTGTTTCGAGGTCACGGCTTGACTGTAGTAAAGATACAACCTTCTCCGGCGTCTGCTCGAGGGATGGGTGGGAGGCACCATGGGAAGCATGAGGCCAGGAGTCAGGCAGAGGGATCAGAGAGAGAGCCCGGCCGGCCGGCTCACCCTACCTCCTGCTTCCTCACCCAGGGATCCTGGGGTGCAGAGCCAGTTCAGGCCGCCCCCCAACAGCCTCGACGGGCCTGGCGGAAACCTCCAAGTGGAGGCAACAGACACCCATGACTGCTCTCCCCGTCCCACGGAAAGGGCCCAGTGCGGCCCACTCACCTGCCTTCCGGAGCGCGGCTGAGGTGGCCGCTGTGCCCAGCGGGTTGCTCACGCTGCAGGTATACAGGCCCAGGTCCTCGGCCGTCACCACCAGGATAGTCAGCAGCTGGAAGTTCTTGAGTGTGGAGGAGATGAGGAGGCGGCTGCTGCCCTCCAGGACGGCCCCATCTACAGCAGGACAGAGTGGGCCTAGGGAGCAGCCCCAGGTACCCACGGCCCTACGCCCCTCCCCTGGGCCTCGGGTTCCCTCTGTACATTGAGAGCGGTGCCCTCCACAAGCACCCCCAGCCCAGGACGGCTCCTCACCTTTACTCCAGGTGGCCTGTGCGGCTGGCTGGGCCGACACCTGGCAGGCAAGAGTCACAGACTGGCCCAGGACCACCGTTTCGTCCACAAGCTCCCTTAGGAATGATGGCGCTGGGGAAGGGAGATGAGGTGAGCCTTCAGAAGTGACCCCCAGCCCAAGAGCGCGGGCTAGACCCCACAGTGGGGACAATGGAGATGAGCCCCACCCCAACCTAGTTCATCTTCAACACCACTGCCTCCCCCAGGAAGACCTCCAGGACAGCTCAGCCTCAATAGCTGGGGTGCCAGAGGCACCTGTCTGGGATGGGGCCCCCGTGGGTGTGAGCTTGCCCGCCCTGCTGGTCTGGACACTGAGGAGGGGCTCCCTCCCCTACAGCCAGGTCCCCTGGGTGATGCAGTCACCTCGGTCCCTGCTCTTCAGGCCTGACAGCCGGAAAGAAGCCAGGCCTGCCTTCTTCCGGGGGGGACTCTCCTTCTCGGGACCTGCAGGGAGGACAGGGCCATGAGAGGTCACACAAGGGGCTAGCCCCTCCAGTGGCCAGCAGCCTGGCACTGCCGCCAGGAGCATGGGAGCAACACTCCAGGGCCCTCCACAGCCTGCTGTCCAGATTGCCAGTTGGCAGAAAAGCCCAAATCCTGGGGGTTTTGTTGGAAACTGGAGCTAAGTCTGCAGTGAGGAGCACCCCTCCCTACCCTGTCAGATCAACTCGTTAGGCACGGACACCTGGGGCAAGTAAGGCTGGCAGCTCAGGGACCACAGGTGCCTCGGGAGGCCTGGCCAAGGGCTCTGGGTCAGGCAGGGCCCAGGGGTCAACCATCAGGGAGGGCTGGCGCAGTTCCCATCTCTGCAGGGGCAGGGGCAGGGGCAGGGGCAGGGTGGTAACCAGGCCTCCCTGTGTTAGGTCCCGAGGCTGGTTGCAGATGCACGTGGGGAGGGGTCTAGGCCCAGAAGGTGACCTTGGGAACAGAGGATCCTGTGTGCCAGGGCAGGGGGAGGGCGGTGGGGGGACTCCAAGGGGGATTCCTGCGTCAGGAGGGCTCCTGCGCAAGGGAGGGGCAAAGCGCCCCAAGGCACCTGGATGTGCCCAGACCTGGGGTGGGGGCGGAGGGGGTAGGGGGAGTCACCTTCAGGCCTGCCCCTCAGGAGGCGGGAGATGTGGGCCACCGAGGCCCTCACCCTCCGGCGCAGACCCAGCTCCACGGGCTCCTCCAGCCGCACGTGCTTCCCGGGGAAGTGGAAGAAGCCCCTGGAGGGGGGTGACCACTTGCGCTTCCGGCTGCCAGCAGCCTCCCCCAGCAGGGCCTCCATGGTCTCTGGCTCCTCGGTAATCTCCAGGCTGGCTGACGGGCCCAGCGTGCCAGGCCAGGGCCACGCGGCCTCCGGGAACTCCGCCAGCTCCTCCCCAGCCTCAGACTCAGGGGAGGGCGGCCGCTCTGGCTTGGGGACCTTCCTGAAGATCATGAACTCGAATGGGAGATACTTGATGTCATACAAGTCGGACAGGTTGAGGTAGGCGGGCTCCACCTCCGAGATGTCCAGGGACACAGTGTCAGCGGCTTCCGAGTCCCCTGACAGGTCCCGGATCTGCACAAGTGACACTTGGGAGCCCCCACCCAAGTCGTCCCAGGAGGTGAGCTCTGGGGAGGCCCTCGGGGGAGCCTCGCTACCCTCAGGTGGGGGTGCTGTGCTGGCCCCCGCCTCATCCTGCTCCTCTGAGGACTGAGAGGTGGCCCAGGCCATCCTGGCCCATAGGGGGCCCTGCCCCAGCATGCCTCCTGCGTCCCCACCAAAGGCAAAGGTGCCATAGCCTGCCACACCCGCATAGCCCCCATGCTGCCCCAGGGAGAACTTTCGGGTGGTCGCCTGCTCCTGAGGCCGTGGTGGGCTGGGCTCAGAGTCAGAGAGGCCCTCTGCCTCCTGGTCCTCAGCATCCAGGGTGAGGCCAGCCTCAGAGCCCACTGGGGAGGCTGGCCCTACAGAGCCAGGGGAGCTGGGTCTCCCAGTGAGAGGGGTGTCCTCCAGCCCCCTTTTAGAGCCTGGCTGGGGGCTTGCTTGGGCTGGGGATGGGGGGCCCTGGGGTTCCCTCGAGAGGCAGGGGCTTCGGGGTGCGGAGAGGGCGTCTGGGCCCGGCCCTGGAGGGAAGGAGCCAGGAGTTTGCGGTACAACAGCTGCAGGGGGCTTGCAGCCCTCCTGGGGGGCAGGACCGCACTGGGGGTGAAAGAAAGGCTCCTGCTGCCCCCCACAGCTGTCCTGGGACAACCCCTCTTGCTGAACACCAGCCACTTCACCACTGGTAGACGGAAACAGTCTCAGTCCCTGTGGGGACCCCTCTGGATGCTCTGTCTCCCTGGATCCTGCGACCCCTTGGGGTGAACTCTCCCCTGGGGACACAGGGAGGACCGAGGCCGCGGGGGTGGGACACTGCCCCTTCAGGCAGGCCTCAGCAGAAGAGCTAACGCCTTGCGGCAAGTCGAGGTCCAGGGAGCGGCTGCGGCCGGGCGCCCCTCGGGCGCTGGTGCCCGGCAGCCGCAGGGCGGTCTCGAAGGAGGGCACTTTGGCCATCAGCACGGCCTGCTCCTCCCGGGCCGCCGCCTCCTCCAGCGCGCGGTGCTCCAGCAGCGGCTCGCGCAGACCGGGCACGGCGCTGGCGAAGTAGCCGCCCTTGAGCAGGTGCCGCCGCCGGGCCGGGTGCCGCCTGCCTCCCGCGGCCAGGCCCCCGCGCTCCGCGCCCTCGCCCGCCTGCTGGTAGAACAGGCTGCGGATGACGCTCTGCCGGGGCACGCAGGCCGAGGCGGCCGGCGGCTCGGCGCCCCGGGGCGAGGGGGCGGGGGGCGCGGCCGCGGCGGGCGGGCTGGTTTCGGCCTCCTCGGGTAGGCTGGCCGACGGCCGCAGGAAGCCCCGGGGGTGCAGCAGCGGGGAGTGGGTCACCGGGGAGGGCGGCAGCGACTTGGCCCGGGCGAAGGGCGCCAACTCGTTGTCCGAGGAGGAGGAAGAGCTGCTGGAGGAGGCGCTGGCGTCGCCGCGCAGGTGCCGGGCCACCCCGAGGGACGGGCTGTCCGGCGGGCCCTGGAGCAGCTCGGGGATGGAGCGCATCACCAGGATGGACTTGTAGCTCATCAGGGAGCGCTGGGGGTGCGGGGAACAGGGCGTCAGCCGCTGCCGCCGCCCTCGCGGCTCCAGGGGCCCAGACGGGCGACTACGGAGGCGGGGGCGGGGTCACAAGCCCCGCCCTCCCCAGGGCACCGCCTTTCTGTGCGCTCGCCCCTGGGACTCGCCCGGCGCACGCAGTTCGTCCCTCCCGACGGCTCAGCGAGAGCCCACCCCGCGCAAAGCATGCCCGGCCCGGCTTCCCGCTCTCCCGGGCCCGCGGGGCGCAGGGCCAACCCTCGGGGTCTCCAGCCCCTCCTCCCTAGCACCAGCTCAGCGCAGCTCGGCTCACCTGCCACCGGCTGCGGGCCAGGAGGAACTTCAGCTGCTTGGTGTTGATGAAGTGGGCCTCCTCGGCCGGCACGGACTTCTGGGGGGCCCAGGGGAAAAGCCACGTCGAGGGGAGACCCGGATGCGCCCTTTGGCCCAGACAGATCCCCTGCCCCCCTTGGCCTCAGTTTCCCTCCCTGTGCGCCAGGCCTGCCCCAGGCTCAGCCTACTCACCAGGAACCAGGGGTGGGCCAGGCACTTGGTGGCACTGGGGCGAGCCCTGCAGGGAGAGGAAGGCCGGGGTCAGGCCAGGGGTCACCTGGTCCCCGGGCAGGCGATGAGGACCCCGGGCAGGGGAAGGGAGTCTGCACTCACTCTGGGGCCCTCTGCAGGGCAGCCTTGATAAAGTCCTGGGCATCCTGGCTGAGGTGGGCAGCCACCGGGCTGCTCCAGGACACCCGTCCCTCCAGCACATTCAGGAGGGTGGCTCGGTCACTCTCGCCAGCAAATGGAGATGAGCAAGTCAGGCTGAAAGCACAGACGTGGGTCACCTTCAGACGTGGCCCCGTATTTCTGGGTCCATGGGGGCAGGTCACCAGGACAGGCAGTGCTGGGTCTCACAGGGATGGTGGTCTGACTAGGGATGACCTTAGCATTACTCCCATCCGGCCCTGAGAATCCTAGCAAGTGTTTCAGATTTGCCTAGAGATCCAGGCTCAGGCTCGGGTGAGGATCTGGGCTTGACCTGGGATAGAAGTCAAGGGTCAGCCTAGGGTGGCCACCTGCCTTAGCCTGAGGTGGGATCCAGGCTCAGCCTGGGACAGGGACCGAGGGTCAGTGTGGAGTAGGAACCCAGCCTTAGCCTGAGGTGGGATCCAGGCTCAGCCTGTAGAGGAGATCCAAGCTCAGTCTACAGCAACAGAGTCCTCAGGGCAGCAGTGCCTGTTAGGAGGGGGCTCTGGACAAACCATCCAGACCCTTTAGGGAAACGGCTCAGTGCTCTGCCTCGTGCTGCCACAGAGCTCCTCTGGGACAGGGTGTGTGTGAAAAGCACTCTGCAGAAACCTCTTATCAGAGTTGGCCCACTGCCTGTCCCCAGAATAGCTGCCCCTTGGGTCTCAGGTCTCTGATCTGGGGAGTGGCCAGCAGTGCGCGTGGCCTCCTGTGGGCCTGCTGGGGAGGGGTCTGGGGTTGGCTTCAGACGATGCGGCTGACAGGGGCAGGGGTCTGCTCACCTGAGGTAGGAGATGACCCCCATGGCCCTGCGGGAACAAAACCACAGCCGTGAGTCACCCCAGGCCTGGCCCGCAGGAGGGGGGTGAGCAGGGTGGGCCCGAGAACCGAGGGAGGAGAGGGATTGGGACACAGTGCGGGGGCCGCGTCCCTGGGACCCACACACTCACCAGATGTCAGAGGCCTTGCTCACGGGGGTTTGCTGGATGATCTCGGGTGACACGAACTCAGGGCAGCCATACTTGCTGTACTGCGGCTCTGCCGGGGTGATTTTTTGGGCAAAGCCAAAGTCGCAGATTTTAATGTCTTCCCGGGCAGGATGCACCATCAGGATGTTGGGGGGCTGTCGGGAAGAGTCGGGGAGTGGATGAGGCCAAGCACTAAGGAGGTGACTCCCAGGTCTGCCGGTGGAGGGGGGGGCACTCAGGGGTCTGTCCCACGCTGATGGTGAGCCCAGTGTGGAGCAGTGGGCAGCCCCAGGGGCAAGTTTCAGTGCCATTTGGAGGTGATCTCTGCTCCATCAGAACCACACCGCACCTGAAGGGGCTTCTAGGATAGTGAGCTCCCTGTCCCCAGAGGTGAGCAAGCCCTAACAGGGAGGCTCGAAGTCGTGGTCTGTGCCTTCTCAGCCTGCAGGCCCTAGGGTCCCACCTGCCCCTCCCCAGGCTCTGGGGGCATGGGGGCAAGTACCTTTATGTCTAGGTGGAGGATGCCCTGGCTGTGCAGGTACTGCAGCCCTTCCACCAGCTGCTGGATGTAGACCTTGACCTGCAGCAAAGGCTGGTGCTCAGGTGAGAGAGCCAGCCTGGACCTCCCGCTCCGCTCCCCTCCCCACCCCGCTGCCACTACACCGCCTCTCCTTCCCTCCAGATCTGAGCCTGGGACGGTCCCAAGGGGCAGGTTAGTGCAAAGCCTCCCAAGCCCCCATGTCCCCCAAGGCCAGGGAGTCCTCTGGGCCCCAAGATGGGGGCCAGCATGGGTATATGGAGCCGCCTAAGCACAGCAGGAAGGGGGGCGTCTCTGGAGTGGGTCGTGGCTGGCCCGCTGGCCAGGGCCGTCTGGGAGGGGGCAGTGGTGAGCCTGGCCACCAGGAAGGGCTTTGAGAGCCCGACAGGAGCTGCCACACCTGGTGAGGCCCTGGGGAGCCCCACAAGGTCTCTGAGCTGGGGAGCATCTGGTGGGGGGGAGGGGTTCTGCAGGGACATGTGGTCTGGGCAGGGGGCAGCGGGAGGCCTGTGGCTCCAGTGGCAAGGTCACCTCAGCCTCCGTCACCACACTCTTCTTGAACAGGCGGTCCAGCAGCTCCTCAGCCGAGCACCTGGGGCTCCGGTCAAGGAAAGCTCTGGGGTCTGGAACCAGCCGGCCCCACACACAGGGGGTGAGTCTTATCTCGGGATGGGGGTGGGGGACCATGCTGGGGAGGGTGGGAGAGACAGGGACCCGGAGGAGAAGGGCTGAGGCCAGTGGGCTGCGGCAGAATGGGAACAGAGCCATCTTCTCCTCTCTGCACAGCGCCCACCTCCCACACCCCCGCCTGGCTGGGGATGCTGACTGGGGAGGTGGGGTGTGGCGAGCACATGACACCCAGAGCGCCTCAGCTGGGCGTGACCCAGAGTGGATGGGGTAGGGCATGTGCCCCTTGCTGGAGCCCGGGTGGGCAGCCTGGGAAGCCCTAGCACTTGGGGCCAGGAGCAGCCACTAAAAAGTCCGACCTCCCTGCTGGAGAGAGCAGGGAGAGCACACTAGGGGCCTGCCGAGACATGTCTGGGACTGCCTGGAAGAGGCCCTGCCCAAATTCCTGGCCCGAGGGAGGAGGAACTAGAAGGAGGAGGACGGCGCCGTGTCCGGGGTAGTCAGACAGGCAGCGTCATAACGGAACGTGGGAAACCAGGCCCGGGGACACCAGAACCGCAGGCCCCACGCGGCCCTCTGGACCCCTGCCCGCCCGGGGCACACGCCCCTCCTCGCACCCTGGCGCCCAGGGCGGGATACAGCTCCAGGACGAGGATCAGGGTCTTGCGCGTCTCAAACTGGTCCAGCAGCGCAGTGACCAGAGGGTGGCTCAGCATGGCCAGGACGTCCCGCTCGCGGTACGCCTGGGCTCGCGTCCTGCTCCGCAGGGGGATGAACTTGGCGGCGAATGACATCTGGTTGCCCTTGTGCTGCACCCTCTTCACGAAGCCAAACACACCCCTGGGAGGACGGGAGCCCATGCTGGACGCCCACGCTGGACGCGCTGGGGCGGGGCTCCCGGGGGCGGGGATTCCGGGAGTAAGAGGGTACTCTGGAGAAAGGGCGCTACTGGGCGTCGCGGCTCTAGAGGGACCCGGGCCCCGGGGTATCGGTACCCAGATACTGGGTCCGGTGGGGGGTTCCTGGCAGACGGGATTTCCGGGGAGGCAGGAGCTTGGGGGTCGGGGTTCTGGGAGTTGGGTCCCCAGAGGCGGGGGATCTGCGTGGCGGGGGAACTGGGGGCTGCCGGGTCGGGGACTCCAAAGCGGGGACTCCAGGGGGCGAGGGTTGGGAGTGCAGAGCTGGGGGGCTCCTAGGGCGGGATTGGGGGTGATACCTGCCGATCTCCTCCTTGACCTCGTAGAAGGAGTGCAGTCTCCTCCGGGAGCTTCGCTTCTCTGAGTCCAGCTCAGCCCCTGTGGTCAGGAAGGGGGAAGCCGACAGCATGGGCGGGTGTGACCACCCGGTACCTCTATCCCCAACTCTAGTGTCCGCGGGGGCAGCTGCCTGTGCCTGTGCCCTTGGGGGCCGTGGGATCCCCAAGCCCGCGTCGAACTGAGACAGGGCCTGGGAGGGGTCCCGGACTTACCCCCATGGACCAGCAACTCCGCCTTGCACAGAACCTGGCCGCCAGCATTTCGGGCCAGGCAGGTGTACACACCGGCGTCCTGCTGGGCCACGTCCCTCAGCACCAGGGAGTATGTAGTCCCTTCCTGCTGCTGGCTGAGCCGGGTGTCGTCTGCCAGCTGGGTGCTGTCCTGGAGGTATGGGGTGCAGTGGCCATCAGCCCAACCTGGGGGCCCAGGCACCGTGGCCCACCCAGTGCTTCAGTGAGTACGTGTCCCGTGGGGGTTTCACACTCCCTCCTCTGGCACAGGGCCCCCACCCCCCGCCAGTCCCTACCTTGTACCAGGTCACCGTGGGCTGTGGGCTGCCCTCGATGACCGCCTGAAACTGCGCGGTGCCGCCTGTCTGTGCCTGCACGTCCTCGATGGTTACCTGCATGGACGGGGGCCCTGGGGGTGCAGGAGGGAGCGGTGGGGAGGGGCCGGGTCGCACGCCCCTGGCCAGCCCACCTCAGCCAGCCTGCGGTCACGATCACTGAGACCTGAGTGGGCAGGCATCGCCCCTGGCTGTCCTGGTGCCCTGAGGGGGCAGCGAGACCTGAGATACCCCACCTGCCTCCCAAGTGAAGGCGACCCCTCCTCACTCAACCCAGGCCCCTGGCAGTCGGGAAGTGCTTCTTTCCATCCAACCACTGTCTCTCCTGCTCCGACCTTGATCTCCGTGGACAGCGCACCAGAGATGCTAACTGGGCTGGGAAGGGCCCCGGACGTCCAGTTCCTGCTGCCCCCTCCCCTCCGAGTGGTGCCCACTGCGGGGACACACAGACAGGGCAGTGGGCTCCCAGCCAAACAGGGCTCAGAGGTGCAGCGTGGCCTCAAAGGCCCCACCCTGCAAATGTCCTCCCAGCCCAGGGGCACGCGTAACCCACTGGGCCCCTGCCTACTTGTGGCACCGGCGTCGCTGGTCTGATACACGTATGTCCGGTGCGTGGTCTCCGTGAACACGTGACTGTGGACATCCCAGAGCTCTGCGGCGCCTGCCCCAGGCCAGACTGTGCCCTCCATCCTGGGGTGGTTGGGGCAGGGTGAGCTCTCGGCCCGCCCCTCCATTTCTGATAAGTTGGGGTCCCTGACCACTTTGGAAGGGATGTACAGACTGGGCCCCAGCCCTGGGGGAGGAGGGGTTCCTCCCACGCCCATCACCCTGAGGGCAGCCTCTCCTCACTGCCCTGCCCTTGGGCTCAGGGTGGGGCTGACAAGGAACGTCCTGGGGTGCCAGGACCCCTTACTCTTGCTGTCCCCGTGGGCAGAACTGGTGGGCTCTGCCCTGCCCCCAGGATGTCCCCTCATGGGCTACCCCCACCTAACACGCCAGGGAGGTTACCGGATGGGCACAATGCGTTCCTGGGCTGCACCATGGGCCCCTGAGTCCTGCTCCAGGCCCGCGTCAGGGAGGGGCTCCGGCACCTTCAGAGGGGGCTCGGCTAGTGGGAGGCAAGAGACTTAAGTGACACACAAACTTAAGGGGGTGAGGTGGGGGCTGCGCCCCACGACGTGCCCCGTGTCACCTTCCAGGGCCCAGAGGGTGGGCACAGGCAGAGCGAAACTGCGGGACTCCAGCTGCACATGCGTACCTCGGCCCCCTTGACCTCCCTGCAGAGCCCAGAAGTCCCGGCAGCTTCCTGTCCTAGTGCCTAGGCCAGGAGCACCAGCCCTGAGGCTCCCCACTGCCGGACTGGCCACAGGGCCCCCGCCATCCCTACAATGAGGTGCAGGAGCCTCGCAGCATCTCTGGGTCTCATCTCTCTGGAGCAAAACTCTATACCTCTGCCTCCTGCTCCCCTCCTACTCTCCTCCTCCTGGTCCTTTTCCTCCTCCCCTCCTCCCCCTCTTCCCTCCTCCTCATCCCCCGCCCTCTCCTCCTCCCCCTCTTGCTCTCCTCTTTCTCCTTCTCATCCTCCTCCTCCATCTCCTCTTCCTCCTCCTCCTCTCTTCTTTCCTCCCTCTCCTTTCCCTCCTTCCCCTTCTGATTTTCCTCCCCCTTCCCCCCGACCTCCCCAGGAGCACAGGGTGCCCAGACTGTCTGCTGAGGGCTGACCACAGGAGGCCTCTGGCTCCCAGGACAGATGTGCTGAGGCTAAGAACCTCCCAGAACCCACTCCTTTGTCTAGTTTCACAGATGGGGAGACTGAGTATGAGCAAGGAGTGGGCCTTGCCCAGGGTCCCCAGTGCATGGAGCCATAGGGATGCTGGGGTCCCGAGGGCTCTGCCAGTTTACCCCCACGGGAAGGACGCCCAGGGTGACCAAGACTGCGGTCAGCACGGGTGGGTGGTCTGGGAGCAGAGGGCACTTTGCAGTCAGCCCGCCACTGGGCCTCACCAGATGTGTCTGCAGCCTCCATGCCTGGGGGTGGGGGGCCAGCCTCCTGGAGCTCCGGTGGCCCCCCAGGGCCAGGGCCTGGACCAGCATGGTCCCCTGCAGAGGGTCCCACAGCCTCGGGGCACACCAGTATTCCCTGGACTGACGTGATCTCCTGGTCTCCCTGTTCCAGGGCAGCTGGGGGTGGGACAGCAGCATCTGTGGGAGAGGTGGGTCAGAGTGTAGGGGTGACCTGGGCCTGGGGAGGGGGTCAACTCTATCCCAGTCCTCAGAGACTGCCCAGGTGAGCTGCTCTGGGCTACCGCTCCCACCCACCGCCCCGCCCACCCACTCAGCTCTGGAGGTGCCAGAGGTGGAAGTCCTGAGAGAGGAGGGGACGCAGGCACGGTGCCAGGGAGAGAAAACTGGAGGCAGCGAACTCAGGGCCCAGTCACCTCCAGGCTGGCGCCCAGATGCCTTTGGGAGAACACTGTCTCCTCGAGGGGCAGCTGGGCCTGGACACCCGCCCTCCACCAGGGTCTGCCCTGTCTCAGCTCCTTCTATCCCTTCATCCTAGGGCTGCCCCCTCCCCCCAGCCCACCCCAGACCCCAGGGTACTGGGCTGCCCAGGCCCAGTAGCCCCAGCTCCACACTCTAGGGAAGCCTGGCAACAGCCTGATGCAGAGTCAGGGGCCAGGGGATTGGAGGGGGGTGGACCCCCTTCTTGCCCTGCCAGAGCAACCCCTGTCCCCGCCCAGCAGCTTTCTCCCCACCACCTCCACAGCCCAGGCCAGCACGCCATCACCTGGCCCCTGCCCTGCCTCCCACATGGCCCACTGTGGGAAGCATCAGACCCTCTGTGTCTCGGCTCCCAGTCCTCAGCACCCCAGTGTAGCCCCCTCCTCTGCCTGGCTGCCAGGTCTCTTGTGGCCCAACCATGTCCTCCCCTCCTAGCAGGTCCCCTGCCTGAGCCCC
>NC_060273.1:134957931-135005975 GCF_021613505.1 Equus quagga
CCTGAGCCTCCCCTGCCCCAGGACCTCCCCTGCCTGAGCCTCCCCTGCCTGAGCCTCCCCTGACCCAGGGCCTCCCCTTCCTGAACCTCCCCTGCCTGAACCTCCCCTCCCTGAGCCTCCCTTGCCCCAGGGCCTCCCCTTCCTGAACCTCCCCTTCCTGAGCCTCCCCTGCCCCAGGACCTCCTGTGCCTGAGCCTCCCCTGCCTGAGCCTCCCCTGCCCCAGGGCCTCCCCTGCCCCAGGGCCTCCCCTGCCTGAGCCTCTCCTGCCCCAGGACCTCCCTCTTCTGTCCTCAGGCCCCTAGGCTAGAGAAGAAACCCCCTGGGCTGTGGTCTGTTTGCCCTCTCTGGCACTGGGGCTACCATTCTCTGGCATTGGGACTCCCATTCTCTCCTTCCCTACTCCAAGGAGGTCAGCAGGATCCCCAATGCATCACAACCCCCCACATCTTACCTGACAATGGCCCTGCTACACAGGGGGGGACAGGAAGGCCTGCTCAGTCCCCAGCAGGCTGGCAGCAACCACTGTAAACTGCCTTGGTCCCACCATGAGTACCTGCGACCACCCCACAGCCTGCGTGCCAGCAAGCTGGACCAGTGAGCAGTCACACCTCCACCCAAGGACCCTAAGATGGGCCAGGACCTGCGGGCTGCTGCTGGGTGCCACCAAGGGTTGCCCATGGAGGAGGCCAGTGGTGCATCCCCAGGGCCAGGCCTGGAGGGCTCTCCTGCCTGAGTTGCCAGAGCCACCGGGCAGAGAAGCAAGAAAGCAGGACAAAGGCAGTGCAGGGAACCAGTTTATTATCATCCGGACCGACCGACGGGCTGCTTCCCACACACAGACCCTGCCCACCCAGGAGGGTCTGCAGAGCTGGGCCCCACCCAGGCCTCCAGGAAGCCAAGAACAATGTTCATGGGTAAGATGTGGCCAGGGGAAAGCCCCCCACCAAGAGGGAGAGCAGGCCCCAGCCTGGGCGAGGGCAGGGCTGTGCTGGCCTGGCCACTGGGACTGGGGTGGGAGCTGGGGCAGCTGCCACCTTGGGAATGGAGCAGGACCGATGCCCAAGTCTCGCTCCGTGTCCAGAGCCCGGAGGCTCTGAGGGTGGCTCAGGCCAGCGCTCTCGGAGTGACTTTGGTACTTGCGAGATTACCGATGCATGAAGGTCCACAGGGCAAGACCCAGTCCCGTGAGGTAGGAAGTGCCCGGGGCAGGGAGGGAGGGCAGCTGAAGCCCCGAGCTGTCAGAGAGCCAGGGGTCAAGAGCACACGGATGCGAGGGGCGCGGGCTTCCCGTGCAACCACACAGCTGCGTCAAGGGTGTCCTGGCCCAGCGAGCCCCTCGTCTAAACCTGGGGCCACAGAGCCCATGATGTTCAGGGCCTCAGCCCTGGGAGGGGCCGGAGGCCTCATCCCCATCTGGGTGGATGTGCAGGGTGACTGTCTCGCCCACAGTCCCGAAGCTGACCGTCTGGGTAGAAACCTCCGTTTTGAAGCTGCTCTGCCCACGGTCCGCAGACCGCTGGACCTGGGTGAAGAAGGATGGCTTCCAGGATGCAGCGTCCCCAGCCCGGGCCTCCTGCACGCAGAAGGAGACGCCTGCAGGGCCAAGCTCCTGTGACCCTGATGAAGACACGTCCCGGGGCCCGACCCTGTGGCTGAGCAAACCAAGTGGGCCTCGGGGGCGCCCCACATTGAGCAGGACGGGCCGCCCCACGGTCGGCTCGTTGATCTCTCTCTGGAGCACCGCGACCTCACAGGGTGGGTCGTCAGAGGCGCTGGGCACCGGGCCGCCACAGCCGAAGGTCTCCCCTTCCTGGGGCACGTAATCCTCCAGGTCAGCCAGCGTCAGCACGCGGCCGTCGTGTGCCAGGATCTTGGGGTCACGGCCCCGAAGGTCCTCAGTGTCCTGGGGCTCCTCCATCAGGCTAGCACTTCCCCCTTCCTCCTCCTCCAGGGGGCCCTCCTCTCCATCCGCCCGAGGAGGGGACAGCTCAGGGGTCTCCAGCTCGGCATCCACGTGGAAGACCAGGGGCTCCCCAACATGGACTGTGGTCCTGCCCTGGGCTGGGGGCTCCTGAGGCAGCAGCTTGTTGTTGGAGTTGTTTGTGTTGGGGTCCCCTCCGGGGGTCCTGCCAGGCAGTGTGAAGAGAAGCCGTGCGGAGCTGCCGGGCACCTCTCTGGCGGGAGACGCACCCCTTCGGCCCGTCTTCTTTACTTGGACCTCGATGGTCTCCTCGACCTCCACCCACTGGGGCTGGGGCCCAGCGGCCCTGGGGGCGGCCGGCGTGTGGGCCTCGGGCTCCGTCACATACAGCGTGGGCACAGTGGGCCTCCAGCCTGGCCCCGCCTCGGGCCTGTGGGGCTGCCCGGCCCCCGGCGAGCGCAGCGGCTCAGGGGCCAAGAGGCCTGGCCTGGGCGGGCTGGCAGGGCGGCGGGAAGGCGAGCGGGAGGGGGACCTGCTGGGCGACCGGCGTGGGCCGCGGGGGCTCTTCACCACGGTGGTGATGGTCTCCTCTCTGTGGGGAGAGGGCCGAGAGGAGGTGGGCACAGGGCCCACAGCCTCGCCCGGCGCCCGCGCCACCAGCACATGCGGGGCCAGTGCGAGGGGCGGGTTAGTGCACAAGCAAACAGCAAGGCTGCGGGAGGACACTCCTGTGTGCGTGAAGTCGGCCTGCACGGCCGCAGCCAGAGAACCAGGGAGCACGGCATGAGCCCGCCTGCCAGCCTCGGCTCGGGCACGGGCCTCAAGACAAGGGGTGAGGTGTCAGGGTCCACACGCACCACACAGGACCCCAGCCCAGGCCAAACCTGGTCTGCAGTGTCCCTGGGTACCAGTCCCCCTTCCTCCCATCTTGGAGACACAGCCCTCTCACAGAGCTGACAGGTGAGGTGCAGGGACGTGGCTACCTGGCCCTCCTTGTCCATCCCTCCAGTGCTCTGTGCTTTGTGTCATGAGTGGGGGGGGCCCCAGCAAGCTCTGGTGGGGAGGCAGCATCTCAGCGGTCCTCAGTTAGGGACAGGATGGATAGACGAGGCCGCGGGTTCAGGTACAGGAGGGTGGTCAGAGCCCCGGCCTGCAGCCTGTGCTCCTGGCCCCTCCATCTGGGGGTGTGAGGCCTGACAAGGATGTCTGGCTCTGGCGTGGCTTCGCCGTCATGGGCCGTGTGAGCTCTGACAAGCCCTTCCCCTTCCTGGGCCTGTCTCCCAACATGGGAGGCGAGGAAGGGGATGAGGAGGCAGAACTCAAGGCCTGGGGCACATGGGTGAGCACTGGGCGCTGGCTGGGGACTCTGCAGCAACCCTGGGGATGGGGTTGACCCCCTTTACAGGTGTGGACAATGAGGCTGAAAAAGGCACAAAACTCGCTGAGGGTGAAGTGAGTGACAGACAGGGAGCAGGAGCACACTGAGTCACAGACAGCTCCCCGGGGCCCTGGGACTGCGTTTCCTCTCGGGCTCAGGCAGAGGGACCTGGCATGTGTGTGGTGACAACTTGGTGCAGTCACCAGCTGCCCACCGTGACTAAGGTGTTGTCTCTCTCATTCAGCTTTGCTACTGTCTGACTCAGGGCTCCTCAAGGAGCAGCTACTCCCAGGAATGGCCACGCCTTGGGGTGCACAGCAGTTATAGATCCTGCCTCCCCTGGCTCCCCTTGGTAAAGGGGAAACATTATACCCCAGTTAGCTAATGGGAAAGCTGAGGCTTGGAAACATGGCCTGCTTAAGACAACGGGCCTGCCTTCCTGCTCACACCCAGGCTCAGGGGCACTAGGCTTGCCCCTGGGTCGGAGCCTGCCCATCACTGGAACCTGTGCCAGTCCCCACCTGCTGGCCTCATGCTGCCCAATTTGCCGAGGCAAGACGGCGAGTTGAGTGGAACGGGGCAGCTAGATCACTCTCCTAAATGCCTCCCCTTGCTGGGCTCACTGCTTCCCCCGGAAGGGCATGCAGGCATCCTGCTCCGAGGCCACTGGCACCGCACATGGGGCTGCCATGTGGCAGGGGTCTCCCTCCAGGCCATATCCTTCTAACACCCCTGCTCCCCAGAGCCTTTCACTGTATTGTGTGCCCTTGTGGGGGATGCAGTGCCGGCCAGGTGTCTCTGTCCATTCCCCAAGCTGAGGGGGTACACTTGTCCTTGTGGGGTGAGAGTTGCTAGCTCCTTAAGCCTGGAATAGACTGGACTTCAGGCTGCCTGTGAGTCATCTGCTTCAGCTTCCTGTAGGCATGAGTCCTTTCTGGAGCCTCCCAGTGGGGCTGCCTGGCCCCCTCTCTGCTCCTCCGTTTCGTTATCGTAAGATCCAGATAATAACAATGCTCCCCTCGTGGGTGAAATGAAGAGCTGATCTGTGTCAGGCTCTGGCATAGTTCATCCTCCAGGGATGGGGTTCTCATTGCTGCTCCAGGCAGCCCCATCTGTTGTGGAGTGGTGACCTACTCTGGGGGACAAGGGAGGAAGTCAAGGAAGGGTTAACCCAGGATCTCATCAAATGTCTGAAGATGCGACTCTCCAGCAACATGGCCAACTCCAGGCCCCTTTAAGAGGTCTTAGGCCCACGGGGAACTAAGAAGTTCCTGATTCTGGAGCTTCCCAGTCATCTGGCCTTAGGAAACCAGTTTTTTTTGCCTCCCAACGTTTTCTTGGTGAGGAAGATTAGCCCTAAGCTAACATCTGCGCCAGTCTTCCTCTATTTTTTGTATGTGGAATGCCGCCACAGCATGGCTGACGAGTAGAGTAGGTCTGCACCCAGGATCCAAACCCATGAATCCAGGCCACTGAAGTGGAGCACGTGGAACTTTAACCATGTGGCCACAGGCCGGCCCTGCCTCCTGGCTTTTGCAAGCTCTTCCACCACCTCCACCTGCACACACCTCCTATTGGAAGTCCTCTCAGATTACCCAGGTCAAAACCAATCCTGCATTCTGTTGGTTCACCCAGATCCAGACCTCTTGTGTTGTTTGATTATCAACAACACATGTGGCTTTTCCCCAGCCTTGAAGGCAGTGAATGATGCAAAAAGGGACAGTGGGCATGGCACTGTGGAAATGGTTCTCTGCTGGTTTCCAATCATGAGTGACCCCGAGCAAGCCGCCTCTTCCCCAAACCTCAGTTTTCCCATCTTCCTAATGAGACCTCCAGGGACCCTAGAGCTGTGCTGTCCACTATGGCTACACTATTTTTTTATTTATTTATTTTTTTGCTGAGGAAGATTTATCAAGCTAACATCTGTGCCAATCTTCCTCTATCTTGTATGTGAGATGCTGCCACAGCATGGCTGATGAGTGGTGTAGGTCTGCACCCAGAATATGAACCCATGAACCTGGGCCACCAGGGCCGAGCACGCCAAACTTAACAACTACACCACGGGGCCAGCCCCCGGTTACACCATTTAAATTAAATTCCAATTAATGAAAATTAAGTAAATTTTTAAATTCACTTCTTCAGTCACACTAGACACATTTTAAATGTTCAACAGCCACAGGCAGCTAGTGTCTGCTGTAGTGGGCAGTGTGAATACAGAATATTTCCATCATCGTGAAAAGTCCTGCTGGACCACAACGCCCTAGACGCTAGGGTACTGAAGGACAGACTTCTGCCTCCAGCCCACTGCAGGAAGTGGCCCTACAGTCCCAACTGCAGCCCTCACTGGTGTGGCTCTGGGTGCAAGCCCTGGGCGAGCCACTGTGAAGTGCACAGAATAAGTCTGTCCTGCCGAGAGGGCCCTGGAGAGCGTCCTGAGGCACTGAAGAGAGAGCTGCGAAGTGTGAGGGTGGCCAGGGTCCCGGGGAAGGTGGGCTCCCTGGGAGTATCCGCACGGTGCTGGCAGTCTGAGCAGTGAGCAGAGGCCCTGTGGGCAGCGGTCAGCCAGGCAGGCGGCTGGGCCAAGGGGCAGGTGCAGGCAGGTTAGTGGACATGCAGGGGCACTGCAGTCAGAGGGGGGTTAGGAACACGCCTGCACTTACATGATGACGGTTTTCTTGGGGACTTTAGTCTCTTGCTCAGTGACTACAAAGAAAACAGTTGGAATAGCAAGGATTACAGATGAGCCAGCACTCGGAGGCTGAGCTGTCTGAGTGGCATGGCAGTGTGGCAACCTGCTCAGCTTAGGAGTGCTGGATCCAACCCTATCTGGCTGTGTGCTCCTGGGAGGGCTGCCTCAGCTTAGAGCCCCAGTTCCTTCACCTTTGACATGGAGGTGACAATGCCTGCCCTGAGTGCCTGGGGGATAGGAGGTATGACAGCAATGCGCCCCACATGACAGTAGGCCCCTGTCCCTCGTGACGGTCTTGCAGAAGCTTCAGGGAGAGTAAGGGCCCTGCTGCCCACACAGAAACCCCAGCTTCTCCTTCAGCGCATGTGGTCAGGAACCCTGTGAATGTGTCAGGCCTAAAGTCCCACTTCTCAGACAGAAACTGAGGCCTAGAGAGGTAGGAGGAATGACCTGTGGTTGCAAGGTGAACCAGCAGCCAAACTGGGACTGGGATGGCTGATGCCTGTTTTACAAAAAAGTCCTAAAGACCGAAAACCATCACTCGAGGGGAGAACGACTCTGGGGTCTTAGAGGTAGCGCATCTGGGCTCCACAGCATGAGGCCACGGAGATCCCACTGGGAGCAACCTGAGGATGCTGGGCAGGATCCCGAGCTCCAAGTGAGCAGGGAAAGCCAGGTCTTCCCATCGAGCACCCCACAGACTCAACTGTCTCTTTTGATTCTCCTAGTTTCCTCCGCCCTGGAGCCAGTAGGATAGGGCCTGTGGTTCCCATTTTGCAGACAGGGGACCCAAGTCCCAGAGACAGGGCAGGACTCATCTGGGTCCAGGGAGCACTACTCTTCCCCTGCAGCTCCTGGGCAGGGTCAGTCTTGGCACAGAGATGCCCCCTCCCAGCCTTGCCCAGCTGGACAGTAGGCATTCCACCAGCTACCAGTACCCTCACATCCCAAGAGCCCCCTCACCATCCTGCAGGGAAACTGAGGGGGAGGCTCAGAAAGTCAAATGGTGTGGCCCGGGGTACAGGCCTCCTGCTTCCTGGTCTGGGGATTTTCTGCTTTGCTGCAGTGCCTCATAGAGGAAAGCTTTCCCTGAGATGACCAAGAGTACAGGCCCACCTTGTTTTATCGTGCTTTGCAGATATTGTGTTTTTTATAAGACCCTCCACCGGCAAAAGGATTACGACTTGCTGAAGGCTCAGGTTAGGTGCCTTTAGATGTCTCTGATTAGGTGCATGTGAATTAAATGTACTCACTGTGTGTGTGTGGCACACGGGAACCACATTTATGGTGTGCATATATGCATGCACACACATGTGTATGGCATGCACTCCTATGTATTTGTGTGCATGCATACATGTGTGCGTGCATGTTTGTGCAAGCTGCCTCCTGAAGAGGGCAGCATACTGGGAGAGACGGGATCAAGTCAAGATGCCCTGTGTGTTTAGACTAAGTTGGGCCCAGAGAGAGCCAGTCTGTTGGTGGCCTGTAGGCCAGACCCCGTGCGTAGAGCACTGGGAGAACCTGGGACGCCTTCCCTCATCCTCCTGACCGGGGCCCCGTTCTGCTGCTCTTGGCAGTGGCGGCCAGGGCACCTCTGGGCTGCTACACTCCTGACATCTTTGCTCCTGACCTAATCTGCTGCCTGATGGGCGCTGGGCCACGTGAGTGCTGGCAACTACAGGAGGGGAGCAGCTGTGCGAAGCAGGGCTCCAGCCGCAGTTCACAAGCGAGGGGGCGGCGCCCACCCCCAGGGCCAGGGCCCGTGCTGGCTGCGGCCGCCAGGTTAAGGATGAAGCGGCAGGATAGGGTTAGGAAGCAGGAGGCGGCGGGCTCCAACTCCGGGGTCTGCAAGGACCGGCCTTCTCGCCGCAGGAGGCACCAACGCCGTTCCCAGCCTCCATGGCCGTGGGACGTTGACAGAAAGAGACCCATCACGATAACGAAGTGAATGGCTCTGTAGCGCACACTTGTCACCAGCTGAGAGGGAGCGCCAAGGTCCCCGCTCAGCACCTCCCTGACGTGAGACGCCACGTGGCAGGAAGCTGAGGCGCCGTGGACACCGTGGGCCTCCAGAGGGCACAGGCTCTACCAGTGCTGGCTGCCCTCTGGGGGAGGGAGGGGTCTCCGTGAGGGCCCTGGAGGGCGCTAAGGGCCCCGAGGCAGGGCTCCGGGTGTCAGGTGGCCCGACTCTGTGAGTGTCCAGATGGACAGCGGCCCCCAGACATTGGGCCCTGGGAGGACTGGATCCAGTGGCCCAAGGCATCACAGAAGCCAACTTCCAGGACTTGGGAGGACACGTATCCCAACCCATCCTACTGTGAGAACTGCAGCTCCACCAGGTGTTGGTCCAGCCTCTGCTTGCATGCCACCAGGGACAGGAGGCTCGCCACCCACCCAGGCAGCCCCTTCCAGGTGGTGCAGCTCAGACAAAGAGTAGCTCTCCCTGGGGCCGCAGCCTGCCCTGCGAGCCCTGTAAGGCTGCTCCCTCGGACCGAGCAAGCCCAGGACAGACGCCAGGTGCCCTCCTGCCTTCGTGGCCATCCCTGAGCTGGGCCAGCTAGAACCCTGGAGCCCAGGTGTGAGTCAAGGCATGAGCATCTCACCCCCCTTCACCTCCTGCCCAGGAGCACACTCTCCCTGGAGAGACCACTCTGCAGCCCAGCCACCATCCAGGACCCCAGGGGGGATCCAGGCTAGGACGGGGAGGCCCAGCCACAGTGGTCTGTCCTCTCCACGGCCAGCCCCACCCGGTGTGGAGGGACCAGGCTCCTGAAACCCGCTCCCTCTCCTGGGAGCCAACCTGGGACCAACGGCCTTGCTCTGCACTTGGCAGGGGCCCCTTTCATGGAGCCATGCCTCCTACTGTCCCTGCCACCCCTCCCAGAGACGTCCCTGACCAGCGCCTAGCCGGCGGCCCCAGGTCTAGCCTTTACATGCACTTGTTATTCCCCCAGGGATGGTGAGCAGACTAAGGGACTCCCCACCCTCACAACTGCCCCTCTGTCTTTCTGGGCTCTGGGTTCACAGCCCACCCTTCGCCAGCCCACGCTTAGGGGCTGAGAACCAGCAGTTGCTCTGCAGCCCCTGCAGCCCCCCTCACCCCCCACCCGCATCCCCCCTCCCCTCCTCCAGGAAGCATGCCCCCACTGGAAGGGCTGGTGGTCTCACCCTCCCGGCCCTGCCCAGGTGCACGGAGGGTCCAGCCCTGCCCAGACCAGCAGCACAGCACTTACCTTCCACAGCAGCCAGCTGCTCCCTGCGGCGCTGTTCCCGGGCCCGCAGTGCCGGGCTCTGCATGGACAGCTCTGCCCCACCCCGTGTGGAGCCCAGCCGGTTCACCAACTGCAGGACGGATGGCAGGGGTCTGCTTAGAGGCCGTGGCTCCCCAGGGGCCTGGGCCATCTCTCTGGGGCTGTGCAGGCTGGCTGTAGCACGTGGGGCCCGCCCCGGCTGTTCGCAGAGCCCCGACGCTTGGCCACAGGGGAGAGGGTCCCAGCCCAGCCACCATGTCTCCAAGGACACCCAGCACTGCCTGGAGCTTTGTACAATGGTGGGGACTCGCTCTGTCTGCACTGTCCAGCGTGGAGGCCGTGGGGGCCCCGAGCACTTGAAAAGGAACCAGATCTTTACCTAGACTTAACTTTCACTGATTCAAATTTAAATCACCACGTGTGGACAGCAGTGACCAAACTGGACAGGGCAGGTCCAGAGCTGACTCGGGTCCATCTGTTTCTCTGGGAGCAGCCATGGGGGCAGGCGCCACATGGCCCCGCAGGCCACAGGAAGCAGCATCAGGGAGGCGGGTAGCCAGGAAGAGCCACAGCCAGCACACAGCTTCCTGGACCACCTGCGAGCCACAGAAGGCCGAGGCCACTCCACCCGGGGCATTAGTCAGTGTCCCCTCATCATGGACGGTGGGTGACAGTGGACCTGGTGTCCTCTCTTTCATCACAGGTCATGGATGGTGGTGACAACACTGGGGTCCCCGAGACAGGCTGCCCCAGCGCCCCCTCCTCCTGTGCCTGCCCACCTCACCTCGCACTCATAGTGGCCCAGGTCCTCCTTGCTGGCCGCCCGGATCTCCAGCACCAGCAGGCCACTGCGGGCATCGCTCAGGGGCCGGTACTTGCCCCCGGGGGTCAGGAGGGCTCCATCCTTGTACCACCTGCAGTCAACCCCGGGGTGGTGAGGCAGAGCCTCACCTGTGCTCAGGAGCTTCCCCTCTCCCACTGGCAGACCCAAGTGTCCTAACTGAGCCCACATTCTCTACGCCACACACCCACCCAACATCCAGCTCAGCCAACATCTGCCTTGGTGCAGCCAGGACTGTGTCCAGAATGGGCCTCAGCCCAGCCACACCCACTTATCATCGGAAAGGCTGAGGCTCTGGGTCCAGCCCGCCCCTGACCGGGAGAATGCGCTGCCCTCTTTGTTTCACAGGCGGCAGGGGTGACCCAGGGAAGGCCCACCTCCCCTCCTCCACGTGCCCCGAGCCATGCAGCCCACCTGATCTGAGGGTGTGGGGTGCCTTCAATGGTGCAGGTGACCTGTGCATCCTCTCCCTCCACAAAGGGCACTGCCCGGACCTTCTTCACAAACCGCGGGGGGACTGCAGGGTAGGAGGCGGAGGGTAGAGAGAGAGACACACACACACACACAGAGTGAGAGACAGAGAGACAGAGAGAGAGAGAGAGAGATGCACAGAAAGACAGAGAGGAACAGAGAGAGACACCATGATGGAGCAGGAACCCGCACGCACCAGCAAGCCCCTAGACCTTGGTCAGACATGCACACCACCCCTGCCAGCCCCGTCTGCAGGCCCAGGCCGAGGCCCCCACTGGGCCTCGGCGGTAGGCTAGGGTCGGGCGCCCACCTTGCACCAGGATCTTGCCGAGGGTGCTGGCATTGCCAGCGGCACTGGCTGCAAAGCACATGTACTGGCCAGAGTCGACGCCAGTAAGGTTGTCCAGGATGAGGGCGCATGAGCCGTCAGGATCTTCGATGAGGATGTGGTGGGGGTCCACCTCTACCGGCTTCCCGTCTGCGAAGGAAGAGGCAAGCTGTTATGGAGGGGACCCCATCAGGGACAAGAGGCTGGGCCTGCCTGGGGCTCACAGTCACTGGTGGTGATGGGGGGCTGCCCCTGGAGCACAAGGCTGTGGGCTCCCCATCGTGGTCCGGCTGGCCTAGCTGACATGGAGCCCTGAATGGAGAGGCGGCACTGACCCACCCCACCGACTGCCCCAGACCTTGGTGCACATAGTGTGGCCTCTGGAAGGCAGGCTTTTAGCTGGAGGCAAGGGCCGGGCTGGGGACCCAAACCCCACAGAGGACCTCCCATTCTGACAACCAGACCCTCCTTCACGTGGCCAGCGCCTGTGTGACTCCCTGGGTACCTCCAAGGCGCTGATGCACGCAGCAGAGGTGCTCAGACGTCATCCACCTCTTTAACCACCCTCGTCCGGGTGCCCACCCACCTACGTCTCCTGCCCTCACACGTTTCTTCTCGGTGAAGGATGGGGAGATGCACATCTTTCACTACAAAGAACTCCTTCCCCCATAAACATGCAAAATTTCACAGAGAAACACTTTCCAATAGCTCTGCATGTTCTGAACAAGGTTGTTTAAATTGTGACGGTTCTTGACTTCTGATTCACAGGAAATCTTAAGAAACGGTTTTAAGTTATACAAAATAACCCCAAATCCTCCAGCTGCCACCCCACTTCTCTGCGTCCCAGTATCACAATTCCAGGAAAGAGCTGTTCTCACTCCTCATCTCCAGATGCTTCCCCTTCCATCTTCTCTCAAATCCACACCGCCGGCCTTCACTTCGCCCACAAAACAGTTCTCGCCAGGCTACCCGTGACATCTTCCATCCACTGTCAATTCCCAGACCTCATCTTACTGTCACAAATCAGTCCTCTGTGGACCCCGGCATCTCGCATGGCCAGATCCTCCAGCCAAAGGCACCTGCGGCCAGGCCTGGGCTGCTTGTGTAAGGAGACCCCCAGGGGCCGTCCGGGGCAGCAGAGACAAAGCTCTCTCCTTCCTTCCCTGGGAGAGGCTTGCCTTCCAGGGCCACGGTCACTTCTCTCTGGAGGGAAGGATGGGCAGATGCACCGGCAGCCCCACAACACCTCAGTGTCAACTAGAATTGGGGGCTTCTCTCTCATGGTGCAGCCCACTGCATGCACCTAAGATCTGGTCCCAGGATGGGGTGACCGGGGTGTGGACCGCCCATGCAAGATGCTGCTGCTGTCCTGTGACAAAGAGTCTTGGTCTCCCACCCGAGGGTCTTGTGTCTTTTGTCCATCTCTGGTTGGCAGCTGGCTTGTTGGCTTCCAAGCAGGGAAACACCTCAGATCCTTCACAGTTTCTGATTTGCAATTTTCGGGACAATGGACACTGTCATTCCAGAAGGAAAAGAAGGTGGCCCCTGAATGAGTTAACAGGACTTGAGGGAGGCCCATGGGGCTGTGGTGGACATGCTGACCCAACTGCACGGTCAGCTGGGCAGTAAACAGCCATCTCCTTTGCTGCCTGTGAATGGAGGGACACGGGGCTGGTGGCCACAGTCTGAGCAGTGAGCAGTGGGTCCAGACAGACACCTGGACGGTGCCCTGGCTGACATGCTCTCTCCTTGGAGCCGGGAGGTGCCTTAGGTGGTCCCACTTCCCAACAAATGCTAGTACCAGTGCCGGGCGCAAGGAAGATTCCACATCCTTCGGACCAGGCACAGAAACACACACCCACCCTGGGGGCACAGGGAGGGCTGTCGCCAACCCCGCGGGCAGAAGGCAGGAGCAGGGCTGGAACTCTGAGACACAGGCACCAAACATGCTGAGGGGTTCTTTCCGAGATGACAGTAAAGGAGCCGAGTGTCTGCAGGGGGCCCTGCTTGGGATGTCTCCAACGCAGACAAACCCCATGGGGAACTGCCAATGGCTGGCCTGTGGGCCATGGCACCTGGAGGGCACCTATGACCCCGGTGACAGCTGAGGACGGAGAAGGTGACTTGGAGGGAGGTCAGTGCACTCTGGCAGGAAACCTCGCTCCGCCCTTACAGGCAGACCCGGAGAGAGGCGGGGACGCCCCTGCCATGCAGGCCCCGTCCATAGGGCACCGCCTGCAAGCTGAACTCCAGCAGGGGAGAGGCACAGAGCGTGGGGAGCCATTGGATGAAGCTGTACATCAAGGGGGGACCAAAGCTGCAACAGACGGTATCAGCATCGACCACTGATCTTGCTGCCCCGTTTGGGGCTTTTGGTGAGCCCCAAACACCAGATGTTACTGAGCCGTGGAGCACGTCTTCTTCCAGCCCTGCCCCTGCCCCCTTCCTTCACCTCCTCCCTGACCTCTGCAGCTTTAAGAGCAAGACGACCAGGGCTGGGCTGTGGTCTCCATGTACCCAGAGGGACCAGGGGCGCTGAGTGCCCTCCAATGTGCGGGGGACCTCAGCGGGGAGGACTCAGGTTGCCACGGCCCTGCCAGGTGCAGGCACCTGGATCCCACTGGCGGGATTTGCACACAGTTTGGGTGAGCAGGGAAGGTGACGTCATCTTGGGGCCAAGTCAGGGTGGCGTGGCTGTGGCTCCTGCCTCTGGACCCGAAGTTTGCTGTGTCTCCTGCCCCTCGAGTGGTGGGGGGACGTTCCTGGGGGGGACACTCTGCACGTGGAGAGGCGGCCGTGGAGCACATAACCAATCCCAGCCCAGCAATCTGTCCCCTTGGGTCAGCCAACAGAAGCCAGGAAGAGAAAGGAAGTTCGGGGCCTTCTGGGTGACAGGAAGGCATCTGGGGTGACCAGGGAGGCCGCGTCCCACCTCCACAGCCTTGGACGGCCAGAGGGAGCTGGCAGCTGGCTCGATGCTTGCACCCCATCCAGCACTGCTCCTGTGGCTCCAGCTGGTGTAGACAGGGGGCTGTAAAGGTCCGTGCAGGCTGACAGCTCCAGAGGAGTCTTGGAATTTCGGCCGCTTGCTTTCCGTCTCATGGGCGCTGGGACCAAGACCGCTTCGCACTCATGTGGCAGGAGCTGTAACACTCGTCTCCAGATCCCTGCTCACCAGCGGCTGCCGCTGGGGGTCAGAACCTGGCCCTCTGCCCCCTGCTCTGGGGCTCCCACTGTCTACACGACGTCCTGCCAGGTGGCAAGTCTGACTTCTGCCCTACGGAGTCTGCCTGGCCGAGGCCATATGTGCTCACTGTCCTTGAGCTATAGCAAATGGCCAAGCTGGTTTTCGACTTACACACTAGACAGGCGGTCGAGGACACCCCTCCTTGGGGCCATGAGCCACGGAGGCATAGCGAGGCCACTCACGGGGCTCCCCACCCAGACCGCCAGGGTTCTACGTGGCGCTGAGTCCCCAGAACGCCACCCTGAGAGAGACGCTGAGTCGGTGGGGGACACATCGCACGGGGTGGACCCCCATCCTGGCAGATCGTTGACTCTTGGTGCTGTATGCGGTATTTCCCATCGTGACGCCATTTAGCTCAGTGAACGGTCAGCTCTGGCCACACCCTCTGGCCGTGTGTGCCGCCTGGACCACCTGCAGTTCGACCACCTGTGCCAACACCAGCTGAGTGTCTGGCTGCTCCTCGCCTCCTCCACTCACTGGACAAAACTGTCCCCAGAGACCAGGCTGCTCACCGAGTAACGGTCAGGATGAAAGTGACCGAGGACGGCCCAGGTGTGGGTGGGGACCCCGCATCCCTCCCTGACAGTTCCTGGGCAAAGGGCACTCTCCTGTCCCCTCAGACACAGCGCGGGTGGCACACCCTCCTGGGTGCAGCCTGGCCAAAAGGAGAGTGGCCTGAGGGGCTCATGCTCACTTCTGGACAACTTTTACGAACGGCTTGGTCCCTGGGAAGCCGCCCTCCCAGGGGGAAGGTCTGGGCCTGAGCAGGGATGACGGGGTGGGGAGTGGGGGGGGGCAGTCCCTCACAGGTTCTGTGCAGGAGGCGGCGACTGGGAAGGACCTTTGGGACCCAGGACGTGGGGCAACGGGCCTTGCTCCAGAAGGGAGACCTCAGGGGCGGCTCACTCAAGCTGCCGCCAGGAATCAGCTGCTGCAACCAGGGCTCCAGCCTGCGGCTCTGACTGAGGGACCCAGGACAGCCCCTCCAGCATGTCCTCTCCAGCCCCATCCTTAGCTGCTGGTGGGCGGACAAATGCCCCTAGCTGGTGGTGGTCAAGCAGGACAGGAGGGACTGACTGGCCTGGGATGGCTCCTCCAAAACCAGGGCTGGATTTGGTTATTCAGACTGAACTGGGAACTCAGGGGGTTATTTGCCAGCCCAGGTGAGGCCAACCATCAGCCCAGAATCCTGACAAGTGTCCTGCTTCACCTGGGGGCCTCAGACCACACCAGATGGTTATGCTATGTTGTGATTTAGGGTGGGGGCTCTGGGCCACGTGGCATCAGCTTAACCTCTGGAGGGGCGATGCAGTGGTCAGCCTGGTACAGCAGTGACCCCCAACAGAACCCTGGACACCAAGGCTCGGTGAGCGCCCCTGGTGGACACACTCCCAGTGCTGTCACACGTCGATGCAAGAGAAACAGGCGCCCTCCACACCCTTCCACAGAGGACGCCCAGACCCTGCCCCGTGCGCCTCCTCCTTTCTCTGCAGTACACAGGACCCTGAGCTGAATAGCCTGCTCAGTTGCATGAGTCTGTCCAGCACGTCGCTGAACCCGAAGATGGTCATGGGGCCCCCACCTGGTGTCAGAGTGAGGGTGGTCACAGGGACCCTCGAACTGTGCAGCTCCCCTCACGTGCAGAGATGACCCCCTGTGGCCCTCGCTCCCATTGCACCGCTTCAGCGCCTGCCCCCTGCCCTGCTGGCCACCTCGGATCTCTTCCCACAGGCCCCCTGGGAGGGGCCTGGCTGACCGTCACCCTGCCCCGTGCTCTGCCTTATTTCCCTGGCCGGCCACGTCACTTCCCCACTTCACATCACACGTTTGTCTGTCTGCTTGCCGTCTGTCTCCACCCAGAAGGTTGGCCCCCTCGGACCGGCCGCCTGGCCTGCTTGCTGCTGTTTCCCCCAACCTGGAGCGGCACCTGGCACTCAGTGCAACTGGTCAAACAAGAGAGCTAACGAGCAAGACTCCGCGGCCAGCAGGGTCATGGAGTCGGAAACACCGACGCATGCCCTCCGCGTCCACTGTGCACCCTGGCCAGGGTGACTGTGATTCGGAGCAGGCGACTGGAAGAGCAGGCCGCAGCCCTCAGCCAGGCCCCAGTCTGGGTCCCAGGCCCTGCCCAGCCTGTTCCCTCTGGGCAGCTCTTGCCTGTTGCAGGATGCGCGTCCCTGGGCACTGGGGCCTACCTTTATACCAGCTGACGATGGGCTTGGGTGTGCCTGTCACACGGCAGGCCAGCTTGACCGTCTCGCCCAGCTCGGCCGTGCAGTCAGCCAGCTCCTCTTCGAAATCCGGGGGACCTGGGGACACGCACACACGCATGGTGCCCTGAGTGCTCTGTGGGTGACTCACCAGTGCCCTCAGGCGACCCCTGGCAGGGCCAGAAGCCCCATGACCAAGGGTGTGTTGCTACGAACACCACCCCTGGTGATCTTTCGTCCAGGATCTCACACTTGGGCCCAGAAAGGAATCAGAGTGAGGGAGGCAGGCTGGCTGGATATTGGGGCGTGGGGGGGACTGTGGAGAAGGAGAGTGTGTTGAAAGGGGAGCCTCTCTCTGTTCCAGGTGAGGAAGCAGAGCCAGTGCTCCCAGGCCCTTCACATCCCCTAACCCGGTCTGGGTGCTGCCCTGTGCTGGCGGCCCCCCTGAGTGACCCTGAGGCTCCCCACACTCGGGTCAGGGCCAGCATGACACCCCGGCTCAGGGCTCCCAGGAAGCTGAGCTGAAGGAGGGGAGACTGAGCCGTCTGCCCCTGGATGGACCCTCTTCCCTAATGCAAACCAAGCAGGCGGCCAGGCTGAAAGGTTCGAGTCCCCCGTCCAGCCCCGCTGCCAGGACTGGGCACTCACGCCAGACGGGCAGGGCCAGACGCTGCTGGATGCCGCAGATCTCCTTCACCCAGGAGTTCTTGGTGATGACCGTCCGTGCCTGCAGCAGGTACTTGCGCACCGAGTCTTCCCGCTCGTGCCAGATCTCGAAGGCGCGGTCGTCCCCCTCCACCTGGTCGTTCAGGTCGATGCTGCTCAGCTGTAGGGGGAGGACGCAGGGTGACTTCCTGGACACAGGCCGAGCCTCGGTCACCACGGATGGGGTCGCCGCCATAGGAGCAGACACGGCCTCTGCCCGCCCTGAGGGCCCCCCGAGTTCTGCCGGTGCCCCGCAAACCTTCATCATGTTCCGGAAGACGTAGCTGAAGGTATCAGTGCGCGAGTCCCGCCTGGGCTTGCAGACGACCAGGTGGTGGCGGAACAAGAAGACGTGCCGGTGGTGGCCCTTCCAGGGCATCCGTGCGCCCGGCGCCCCCTCCCACACAATGAAGTGGCCCTGGGGGAGCCGTCAGCCCACGGTCAGCCAGGCCGGGCTGGGGTACAGACCCCCATGCACCCTGCCCAGGGCCTCTGCCACGCCCCGCCCCCAGACCTGGCGGATGGGCTCGCCCAGGGCCTCCAGGGTGCCGGGGTAGTTCTCCATGAGCGACACATGCAGCTGGTTCTCAGCACGCTGGGGCAGGGCAGACACCACGGCATAGGCCTGCTCCAGCAGTGCACAGTTCTGCCCATTCCGCGCCTTGTTGCGGATCAGCTCCTGCGGAGACGACAGGTCAGGCTGTGGTCTGGGGCAGCTGGGCAAGGGGTGGCCCGCAGCGCCCGGCCAGCCCGCCCACCTTGAGCAGGGCCTGGTACTGCTGGACACGCTGCACCGGCTGCTCCAGGAAGTGCTGCAGGGGCGGTGGGGGCGGCTGTGAGGGGTCTGCGGCCGACAGCACCTCTTCGGTGTATTTCTGTAAGGACCGCGGGGCAGGGTTCAGGGCAGGAACACACAGCCCCCGGACGGCCCATGTCATCAGAACTCCAGAGCTGGTGTCGGGGTCCTGGGGATGTACACACAGGCAGCCTCTGCACCCGGAGGGCCTCACCCCGCCCTGGGCGATGGCCCATGTCACTGACAAGTGATCAGTGCTTGGGGGCTCTGCCTGCTCTCCGTACTAAGCCAGGGCCCAGGGGGTCTGGGAAGGTCTGGGGGGCCCGGGCAGGGTCAGGGAAGATGAGTTCCAGGGCCAGCACTGAGGCTGGGGACAGGGGCACTGACAGGCCCCTGAGCCGGGCAGGGGGGCACCTTGTAGAAGTCCTGCACGGCCGTGCTGACCACCACCGCCTCGGCCTGCACTCGGCCCACCAGGAACTCCAGATACTTCTCAAAGGCCGCCTGGTTCTTGATGAAGCACGTGGCCACGTCATCGTCTGTGTCACAGCTCTGCAGCTCCCGCAGGAAGCTGCCACAGAGGGGACGGCGGTCAGGGGACGGCTGACCTCAGGACCCCCACCCACGACCCAACACCCAGCCCCGAGCCCTCAAGTTGGGAGGAAACAGGCTCCTGCCCAGGGCCAGGTTCCCACGGGTGAGAGTGAGTGTGTTGGACTGTGGAGGCACACGTGTACAGTCTGTGAGGGTGTGCCTGAGGGTGCATGCATGCCCTGTGTACAGGTGTGGGTGTGCACTTGTGTGTCGGCATGCACACGTAGGCCTGTGTGACACGTACATGTATGCACCCAAGTATGCAGGTGCGTGTGTGCCGTGTACGTGTCACGTGTGAGAGCATGTATGTGTGCGCTAGTGTGCACAGCTATGTGTGTGCATGTTTCTGGGGCGTGCCGGTGAACGTGGGTTGCAGCAGGCACTTCACTGGGTAAGCTGGTGCACACGCCTGTGTCCTAGGACACGTGTGTCCTTGTACAGGGTGTGGGGGGCCAACAGATAAGTCACGTCCAGAAAGGTTCTCTCCTTCCTAGACGCCTGCCCATACCTGCATGTCCCAGCCCCATGAGTACATGTGTCCACGTGTGTTTGTATCTGGGTGCATGTGTCTGCAAGCATGTGAATATTCCCGTGTGCATATACACGTCCTCATGTGTGTCGGTGTGTGCATACACCTCTGCGTGTCTGTGTCCCCGTGTGCACACTGTAGGCCTGCCCATCTGCCCACCTGCTGTGGAAGTGGCTGATGTCCTGCACGTTGCGGAAGATGACAGCCTTCTGGCTGGCCACGGCGGGGGGCGCATGGGGGCAGCGGTCCAGGTGCCGTATGTGGTGGCTCTGCAGGAACTGCAGCTTGCCGACGAAGGCCTGCTCTGAGCTCAGCAGCTCCTGGATGACAGAGCTGCAGGCGACAATGCAGGGGCAGGCCCTGGAGCGCAGCTCGGAGCCGGGGGCACCTCGCGTGGTGTGCAGCCTGCCGCCCACTTTCAGAATGGCTGCATCCCCAAGGCCACCCGCCACACGGAGTCATCAAACAGGTGTCACTGGCATGAGGCTGGCCAGGAGGCTCTTGTGGAATTAGCATCTCAGAGGCCCAGCAGGACCTCAACCCCCTTGTGGCCCCCACCCACGACCCCTCACCTCAGCCTTGTCTTGTACTCGTCCTCAGATACAGCCTCCCCGGGGAACTCAGGGGCCTCGGCAGGCCCCCACTCGGGTGACAGCTGGTGAGAAACAGGAGGGGTTGCAGGTGGTGAGCTCTGGCCCTGCCCAGTGAGGTTGGCTCTCGCCCTCACGGGGGGTCGACTATCCTGGGACCCCCCCACCAGCTGTCCAACTACCTTGAGCCGCTTGTCCAGGTAGGCAGGGGATACCCATCCTTGCCGCGAGGGGCTGGACTTGGTGGGCTTGGTGCGCACGAGCCAGCGCAGCGGGTGGGCCGAGTCCAGCACCTCCACGTACTGGCCCTCCCGTAGTGAGATGGCGTCCTGCTCGGCCCCCAGGGGCACGTAGTCAGCCGTGACCACGTAGATGTCAAAGATCTGTAGGGGGGGCGCTTAGTCGGACCCAGGAAGGGGCTAGCCAGACCTCCCAAAGCCCCGACAGCCCCCACAGACCCCACAGGGAGGGGGATCGGAGAGGGGCCAGTGGGCCTCCCAAGGCCCCAGACTGCAGAGCCTCTGGCACTAAGTGGAGAGAAGAAGCTAAGAGGAGATTCTGTGAAGTCCTAGAATAGGCCCCACCCCTCTCTGTTGATGGAAACCCTATCAGGGGCGTGGGGTGGAGCCACCCCAAAGAGGAAAGGAGGAAGCTCTGGAGGTGCCGGGGTGTTCTGGATCATGGGGATGATGTAGGCCACTCAGGTGTGTGCCCCCTGCCCCCTCCCAGCCCCCGCACCTCGCCCCGGGAGTCCCCGTCCTCTGACTCTGAGGATGACTCCTGGACACTGGAGGAGGGGCGCGAACGGCCATGCCGGGGGGACGCAGATGGCGTCTTGGACTCCTCATCGCTGTCACCTCCAGGCACCTGCAGCTTGGCTGGGGGGCAAAGGGCACATGACGCCCGGGAAGGGCCAGCTCCCCAAGCCCTCTCCCCGTGGGTCTCCAGGGCATGGGTGGTGGGGAGAGGACACAGCCCCCCGACCTCACTCTCACCCAGCGCCCTCACCTTGCGTGATCTTGGCCGACACCATCTCTGTGATCTGCGAGGTCAGCTTCTGCAGGAACTCCTCCGTGCCCACCTCAGCCAGGGACAGGTGGCTGCGGGCCTCCATCACCGGGGGCTCTCCTGGGGGCCAAACTCTAGCTCAGCCAGCCATATGCTCCACAGACGTGCCCAAGCACCCCTCCAGCCCGTCCTGGGCTCAGGAGTCCGAGGAGATGAGGATGCACAGGCCTGGGGCCAGTGCCACTGGAAGCAGGGAGGGCTGACCAGGACTAGGGGCTGGGTTGGCTCAAGGGCATCTGAGCCGAGGTGTGACAGGCAGAGGGGCTGTGAACGCAGGGGAGTGTCCGGGCAGGGGGACAGTGGGCAGTCAAGGACACCAAGTGGCCAGGAGGCAGCAGCCAGCCGGGGGCACAGCGGTCAAGGCACTGAGAGCCATGCTGGGTAGAGGCCAGACCGGCCATCGAGCTAGGGCAGGAGCTTTGAGCCACGGGGCCATGGCAGGGTCTGTGCAGCCTCCTTTCTCAGTGGCCACTGCGCCGCTGGTCTGGGAAGGGGCTCAGGACGGGGCAGGGGCAGCTCAGCCAGATGGCGGGAGACGAGGGCAGGTTCTGGACACTGAGGCAGGGGCAGGGCCCCAAATCTTGGCCTGAGGGCTGGGGGACCTGAGATTTGGAGGTTTGGAGTCTGCGTGACAGAAGCAGGATGTTTTGTGCAGAGTCAGGGTTAAGGGTGAACGAGGGGCCTGCGGGGGGCGGTACATGGAACAGCAGTGTGAAGTGGTCAACCGAGAAGTGATCCCAAAGGTGGATGACGAGCACGCAGGGAGCATAGCTCTCTCTTTTCTACGTCTGTGCAAATTCAGCATTTCCATAAGAAAGTTACACACACGCTGAGGTGCTGGGAGGCCCCCCATGGGTGGCCAGACAGCAGCTGGACAGGTGGGGGCCCACGTGGAGGCACAGGAGGGGGAGGTGGGAACAGTGCATCCCTGCCAGGGCACGCCCAGCACCAATCTCCACACTTGGCCTCATACCAGACCAGCCCCGACTGGTCCAGGAGTCCACACAGCCTGTTGCACATGAGCCCTGAGCCCAGGCTACAGGATCCCCATGGCCCCTCGGGCTCCCAGATCCACAAGGCTCAGAAACGGCCCCAAGACCAACCAAGGCTCAGAAGCAGGGTCACGAGGGGCAGAGAGCCCCAGCTCAGAGCTACACAAGCAGGCATTTCTGGGGCCACACGGTCTGGGAGGAGCCTCGTGGGACTGGGGCCTGCTGGCTGGGCAGCCACCTCCACATCCCACCCCGGCATCGGGGCCCTCGGCCACCCTGGCCCTGCGAATACCACCCAGCTGGTACCTTTCCTCTGCCCGGCAAGGTCTGTGAAACCTGCAGATTCTGACATCTGTGCAAAGACGGCTTGGGTCCTAAAGGAGGGAGGGGTGTCCTGAGGGGCCTGGGGTGGACCCCACCTCCCCGCACCCGTGGGCGGGAGCTTCTGAGAGGAAGAGGGTCTGGGGACAGGGGGCTGGGATGCCACAGTCAGGGCCCCGGAAAGCGCTCCTTTTGCGATGGGGAAATTGAGGCAAAGAGAGGGACAGGGGCTGGCCCAAGCCACCCTGCCTTCAAAGGGCAGAGCTGGGCTGCAGTCCAGGGCAGGTTTCCCTGACCAGCTGCAGCACTGACCCCACTCCCAGGCCCCTGCCCCCGGCCCCACCATGGCCGGCCAGCTCTGGGCAGCCCCCACTCACCCCTGCAGGAAGGTGGACATGAGGGCCTCCTTCACCCCGGCCTGCTCCTCCACCGCCCCTGCCTCCTTGGACACTGTCAGGAGAGCGAGGTGAGCCAGCAGATGACACCCTGGCCTCTGCTGAGCTGATTCCAATCGGGACCCCTGCCCACGATGTCTAGGCCACCCCAGAGGCCTTGACCCTGTTCATCCAGAGCCCTGAGGAGGAGCTGTGCCCAGCGTCCCAGCTCGGGCCACAGTTCCCCCACTGGGGGTGGGGACAGGAACAGGTTCCGTGCTTGACTTGCCAGGCCTCAGAGGGGCTGAGGGCCCATGAAGAAACCACTCGGGGCAGCAGGGGGCTTCTGGGAGGGTCTTGGCCAGCTAAGCGGAGCCCACAGGGCAGGGGATAGGAGCTGGCCCCTGGGGCTCTGCACTCAGATCTCGCCAGCTCTGGCTGGGCCGAGGGGAGAGGGGTCTGGGGAGGGGCAGCCTGCCCCCAGGAGGCCCTGGACCCCCTCCCACACCCCACCGGCCATCCACTCCCACTCACGGCCGGAGACATGCAGACTGGCAGAGCAGAGGGCCTGGCCTGCAGCATTGCTAGCGATGCAGGTGTAGGAGCCCTGGTGCTGTCGGCCCACATCCAGCAGGACCAGGCTGTGCTGCTGCCCGGAGCTGGCCACCGTGTAGCCTGGCGTGTCACGGCCAATCCACAGCACGCCCTCACCGGCCTCCTCCCGCAGCCAGTGCACCGCCGGGGTGGGGCGACCTGCAGGCAGGAGTGGACAGTGCAGTCACCCCCCAACTGGGAGGCGGGGTATGGGAAAGGGGATTGCCTCTGAGCCTCCTGGGGCCTCAGTGGGGACACAGGATCTGCTCTGAACCTCCTGGGGTCCTCAGTAGGGACGGGAGCCGGAGCGCCCTACCTTCGATCTTCACGGAGAAGGTGATGCTGGCACCCTTTTTCACCTTCTTGGGGGTGAACTTCTCCAGGAAGCGGGGCGGCACCAGCTGTTGCTGCACATCTGGGGAGACAGGGGGCAGCTGGTGGGGAACACACACCGTGTCCCAGTGCAGCGGAACAGCCAGCACAGAGTCCTGGCTCTGTGTGTGGGGTGGGCTCCGTGGTCTCAAGGGGCCCCTGGTGTGGTCCCACTTCCACGGCCTGGCCCCCAGCTGCTCAGGCCCCCCCGCCCACCCACGAGGTCACCCCTCACACACTCTCGCAAAGCCCCAAGTGCCCACTGCCCCCCTCCCCCCTCCTTCTGCCCGTGGAGAGGCGGCTCACCAGACGCCGGCTTCTCTTCTGGTTCGTTGGGGCCTAAAAGAGGCATAGAAGTCAGAACTGCGGCTGAAGGCGCCTCCCTCCCTGGGCTGGTGGGGCTGCTGGGTGGAGCGTGGTTGCCGAGGGCGGCCCGCCCGCTCCTGCACAGCACCTCTCCTGAGCCTGGCTGTGCAGCCCTGGAATTCACACTCAGGTGTGGAGAGACAAGAGGCCACATGGACCAGACTCTGTGCAACCCCAGGAATCGGGGTTGTCACCCTAGGGCCAGCACTTGGACGTCACACTGAAGGGGCCCAGGTGGCGCTGAGCCCTGTGTCCAGGGTGGGTCGGGGCACAGATATGGAGTCACCCTGCAGTGCTCAGAACTCTGGAGAATGAGGAACTTCGGACCTCTATTCCTAACAGTCTATTGGGGGCCACATGCTCGCCTGGGTCTACCTCACCAGCCAGCATGCCTGCCCGGTCAGCGTGCATGGGCCCCATGCCCCCGGGGGCACGCGCTCCCTGGGGCCGGCTTCTGGCCACCTGTGAGGCTTCTGCATATGGGGTGATGACTGCTGGGCTCGGCCCCAGCCAGCATGTGGGTGGATATCAGCCCGGTGTGGACGCCAGCCTTTGCCGGGTCCCCCACCACCCACCTCGGACCAGCAGCCGAGCAGACGAGTAGGCGGCGCCCACAGTGTTGCTGATATAGGCCGAGTACTGGCCGGCATCCTCGCTGGTGACCGAGAGGATTTCCAGGGTGTGCAGGGTCTTCCTGTCAGCCATGCGGATGTGCGCAGACGCCGTCAGGGGCTGCCCATCTTTGAACCAGTACAGGCGGGGGGCTGGGTAGCCTGGGGCCACAAGGGGAGAGGTCAGCACAGAGCTGTCAGCCAGTGGGCACTCTGCCCTCCACATGGCCCAGGGAGGGGGTGCCTCAGAGACCCCTGGGCTGCAGGGGACCACCCGATCTCTGCTGGGGGGAGGCAGCTCCTGACCCTCTGCCCCCTCCCCCTCACCTTTGACTTTGAGTTGGAACTTGGCCAGGCGAGTGCCAGGGGCCACTTGGAGGTCTTTCAGCTCCTCCACCACCTGGGGCAGCTGCCCCTCCTCTGAGGACTCCGTGCCCTCCTGCTCGCGGCTGGCAGGGAGAACAGAGGAGGGCAACGTGAAGTGCACCAGTGAGGAGGCAGGAGGGGGCCAGGGTCAGGTACAGATAGCTTTTGAGGTCCCATTGGCTGCTGCATCCTGGCTGAAGGCTCTAGGACTTTGATTCTGTCATTCCAATCCAGCTCTGCCACCCCCACCCCAGGGCCCAGGACTGCCAGCTGGCTGGCATTGCCGCCTCTGTGTGGCCCCACCTGGACAGGTAGCCTTGGGCGCTGAAGTAGGATGACGTCTCGGTAGCATCAGCGGCCGTCTCATAGTCTGTGCTGGTCACTGGGGATGAAAGGGCAGCTGGAGCAAGGCCTGCACCCATCTGCCCCCACACGGCCCCCTAGAGGCCACCAGGTTTCCACTGCACAGCCGTCCCTGGGAGCCACTGACTCATGCCTGAGTCAGAAGTCTCAGGGGACACAGCTACCCTGTGGCCCCTCTCCGCCCCCATGCTGTGCCCGTCATGTTTCCAGGCCTGTAACTGACTGTAAGACCCAACAAATTGTAGATACCAGGCGATTCTGGGCTTCATAAATGGCAAGCAGGGCCAGTGGCAGCGTCTCCCAGTCCCACTGCAGTGGAAAGCAAGGACGGCGTGTACAGGCCTCAGAACACAGCCACCAGGACGGAGGAACAGGGACTGGGTTTGCCCTCTGTTACGGGCTGAAAGTCTGTGTCCCCCAAAATTCACAAGCTGAATCCTCACCCCAACATCATGGTATGGGGAGATGAGGCCTTTGGGAGGTGCTGAGGTCATGGGGTGGAGCCCCCAGGATGGGATCAGCTCCTTATAAGAGAGACCCCAGAGAGCTCCTCCCTTCACCACCACGTGAGGCCACGGGGAGACAGCTGTCGGCAACTCTGAAGAGAGTCCTCAGCAGAGCCCACCACGCTGGCTCCCTGACTCTGACTTCCAGCCTCCAGACCGTGAGGAGTAAACTGTCGTTTATAAGCCTCTCGGTCTATGGTGCTTCATTACAGCCGCCGAACTAAGACACCCTCCCCGCTGAAACCACCAAAACAAACAAACAGAAGATACGGAGCATGCCTGGGATGCTGTGATCTACAGTAGGAATACACACTTGGTCTTGTCCCGTTCCTGGCACGGAGCTCCCAAAACCCTTGGACTCTCCTGTGATGAGAGCGATAAAGGGGTCTTGACAGTCACGACAAGCCTGTCAACCACACCTGAGCTTATGCTAACGAGGTGACTCTGGACAGCCCCTGAGGATGGGGCTGGTCGCCAGGGGTAGGGACCCCGTGATTAGAGGCTGGAGCTTTCAGTCCCACAACAGACCCCTGGAGGGGAGAGGGGCTGGAGCTTCAATCAATCATCAGTGGCCCATGATTTGATCAGTCAGCCTATGTGATGAAACCTCCAGAAGACCCAAAAGGACGGTTCCGAGAGCCTGCAGGTCGGTGGGCACGTGGAGGTGCCGGGAGGAGGGCGGTGTGCTTGGAGAGGGCGTGGGAGCACGGAGCCCCTTCCCTAGGCCTGCCCCGTGTGTCTCTGCATCTGACGGTTCTGAGTTATATGCTTTCACAGAAACCAGCAATCTAGCAAGAGAAATGTTTCCTGAGTTCTGTGAGCTGCTCCAGCAACCGGGGAGGGGTCGGGGAGCCTCTATTCTGGAGCCCGTGGTCAGGAGCACAGGTGATGCCCGGACTTGGGGCTGGCAACTGCAGTGGGGCGGTCTCGCGGACCGAGCCCCTTATCTGTGGGGTCTGACGCTGTGTCCAGATGGATGGTGTCAGAACGCAGGTGAATGGTGGGAGCCCCGCTGCAGTCGCAGAACTGCATGGAGTGGGGAAAGAACCCTTACTTTGGAATTGGGTACAGAATCATCCGAATGGTTTTCGGGTCACTGGGCATTAAGTGAGTGAAGGACAGTGATCCATTAGAGAGAAGAAACAGAAGTGAGCCCCATGATTGCCCAAGCTCCCTGCCTTGCGTTTCCAGGCCCAGGAGGGGAAACTGAGGCAGACCCTGAGTTGAGGAGACAGAGCTGATGTCCTGGGAGACGACGGTAGCTGGAGTCCATAGGACAGAAAACCAGAGAAGAGAAAGCTGCACAGAGAGGACCCCCTCCCTGGAGGACTCAGCAGAGGACAGATTTGCACCGCACGTGAGGAAAGAGCCACGTGACAGGGCTAGAGGAAATGGAGCCGGAGAAACAGAAGGCTGCACAGTTGGCCTGGAAACAGTCCACAGGGCAGTGGCAGAGGGCTCAGGAAAGCTCTCGCCCCAGGAGAGGGGAGGACCAGCCTCAGCCCCGCCCGACAACCACACAGCCAGACCCAAAAGGATGGAACTGCTTCCCAGAGACTCACTGTAACCAGAACAAGCCCCACAGGACCTGCAGAAACACAAAATACCCGGCTCCCAGCAGGGTCAGACTCAGTGTCAGGCGTCCAGTCAGGGAGCACAAGACACGCGAGGAAGCAGGAAAACAGGACCCAGAACGTGGAGAAAGTCACTCAGCCAGAACCGACCCAGACTGACAGATGTTAGAACAGCAGAGATGGACATTAAAACAGGCACAGAACTGTATCTTATGTGTTGGAAAAGTTAAGTAGAGACATAGAATATACTAAAAAGACTTCAGTGGAATTTCTAAAGATAAAAAAAATGCAAGGGGCAGGATGAAAAGCAGACTACTCGTCACACAGGAAAAGAGTCATGGACGTAAAAGCCCAGAATGAAACGCACAGAGAAAAAAGAAACTTAAAGAGCGAAAAGAGTACCCGTGAGCAGTGGAACAACTTCAAGCGGCTTGACATACGTGTAACTGAGGTCCCCAAATGAGGGGGGAGAGCAAAAACCTTTGAAGAAGTAATGGCCAACAAAAAATCCAAACTTAACGAAAATTATAAACACCAAATACCAAGAAGCTCAATTAACTGCAAGCACAAGGAAACATGAAGAAAAGTACATCAAAAAAAAGCATAATCAAATTACTCAAAACCAATGATAAAAAGGAATCAAAAAATATTGAGACCATTTTTGCAGAAATTGACAAGCTGATCCTAAAACTTGTATAAAAATGCAAGAGACCCAGAAAATTCAAAACAATCTTGAAAAAGAATGAAGTTGGAGGACTCACGCATCTAGGTTTCAAAACTTACTACAAAGCTACACTAATCAAGACAGTGCAGCCCCTGGCAAAAAGAGAGACGTTTAGATCAATGGGACAGAATTGAGAGCCTAGAAATAAATCCATACATTTAATGGAGATTAGCTTTTGACAAGAATTCCAAGACAACTTTATGGAAGAAAATAGTCTTTTCAACAAATGGTACTAGGACAACTGGATATCCACATTAAAAGAATGAATTTGGGCCCTTATCTCATACCATATACCAAAATTAACTCAAAATGGACCAAAGACCTAAATATAAGAGCTCAAACTATAAAACTCTTAGAAGAAACACAGGTGTAAATCTTTATAGCTTTGGACTAGGCAATGGATTCTTAGACACGACAACTAAAGAACCAGGAAACTAAGAAAAAGTGGATAAACTGGACTTGCTCAAAATTAAGAACCTTTATGCATCATAGGACACTATCAAGAAAGGGAAAAAATAGGCCACAGAATGGGAGAAAATATTCAAAATCATCCATCTGATAATAGATAACAGATCACCTATCTGATATGTGCTAGTACCCCGCACAATGAAGAGCTCTAACAACTCAAAATCAAAAGACAAATAACCCAATTTAACAATGCACAAAGGATTTGAACAGATATTTCTCCAAACAAGATATACAGAGGGCCAATAAGCACATGAAAGGATGCTCACCATCATTGGTCATTAGGGAAATGCAAAACAAAACCATATGAGATACCACTCCACCCCCTTTAGGATGGCTATTATGGAAAAGGTGAACAATAACAAGTGCTGGTGAGGATGTGGAGAAACTGGAACCCTCGTACATTGCTGATGGGAATATAAAATGGGGCAGCCACTGTGGAAAACAGCTACAATTTTAAAATGTGCAGTGTAGTGGTTTTAATGTATTCACAAGGTTGTGCAACCATCACTACCTATAAGTTAAACATAGGGTCACCATATGATCCAGTAATTCCACTCCTAGGTATACACCCAAGAGAAGTGAAAACGGACGTCCACACGAAAACTGGTACATGAGTGTTCACAGCAGTATTATTCGTAATAGCCCAAAGGATCAATGGATAAACATCGTCCAATGTGTGCTTGATCGGTCCAGACACAATGGAGTATTTTTCAGTCATAAAAAGGAATGAAGTACTGACACATGCTACAACATGGATGGACCTTGGAAACATGCCCAGTGACAGAAGTCAGACACAAAAGGCCACATATCATATGACTCCATTTACATGAAATATTCAGAACAGGCAAACCCAAAGAGACAGGAAGTAGTTCAGTGGTTTCCAGGGGGCTGGGGAGTGAGGGACAGTGGATATGGGGTTTCTTTCTGGGATGATGGAAGAGTTCTGGAATTAGATGGTAGTGATGGTTGCACAACCTTGTGAATACATGAAAACGACTACATTGCACATTTTAAAATGGTGAATTTTATGGTGTGCAAACATCTAAACACTTTAAAATCCAAATAGAAAAGACAATTTATGTACAGAGAAGCAAAGACAAGAACGACATCATACTTCTCAGTGGAAACATGCAGGCTAGCAGCTGGTGGAGCCACATCACTCAAGTATGGAAAGAAACACTGTACCAGCAAAAATATCTTTCAAAAACAAAAGCGAAATAAACACATTTTTTCAGACATACAAAAGAAAGAATTCCAGCATACCCATACTACAAAAAATAATGTTAAAAGACGTCCTTCAAGCAGAAAGTAAGTGACACCAGACGGAAATCTGGATGTACACAACAGAATGGAAAGCATGGAAAGAGAATGGCCCGCAAAAATAGATAAGATGGGTTCTTATTTAAGGTGATCAACCTGTTGTTATTGTTGTGGGGTTTTTATCATAAAATGTTTAACCAATTCCTTGCTAGTAGACATCCAGATTAGGTTTTTATTTGCTAATATAAATAACTACAATTCAAGAGACTTACACATATTTTTGTTCATCTAATATTTTTGGGGACGTACAGCTGTCTAAAACACTTGTTTTGGTAAAATTCTTCATTGAAAAATTGTATCATTAATATACATTTGTTTACCAGCAGCTTACTGAAACCCCTGAGAATAATACTCACTATCTTTTTTAAAATCTTTGGAAGTTTGAGTGACAAAATTATGTTTTTGATTTGCATTTCTTCACATATCAGTTCAACTTTTTATTTCATACATTGGCTTTTTTGTTGTTCTTTTGTGACCTTTTTTTGTTCTTTGCTTTTAAAAAAAACCCTCAAGTTCACATGTTACAAATGATCTTCGTCAGGTTGTTTCCTCTTTATTCTTGGTATGTTGTTCTTGTTGAGTTTTTTAACAGCTTTTTTCCTTTTTATTTTGAGAGAATTGTAGATCCTCATGCTGTTCTAAGAAATAACAGAGATCCCACGCACTCTTCACCCAGGTTCCAGCAACGTTAACTCCTCTCATAACTATAAAAGGGGACATTGATATGTCCCTTGACCTTGTTCCGATTTCACAAGTTTCACCCAAACTCCACTGAGTGTATGCGTGTTTAATTTTGCGCAATAAAATGCTGTTTTATCACTGTTGCACATGTCAATAACGCGTTCCTTTTCCTTGCCAAGTCTACTCCGTAGGACAGCCGTCCACAGTTTAACCATTCACCTGCTCAAGGACAGCTGGGTCGTTACCAGTTTTTGACTACTAGGAATAAAGCTGCTATGAGCATTTGGGTACAGGTTTTATTATGAATTTGAGTTTTCATTTTTCTGGGGTAAATGCCCCAAAAAGCAATTGTTGGGTTGTACGGTAACTACATGGTTAGTTTTGTGAGAAACTGCCACACTGTTTCCAGAGTGGCTGCCCCATTTTACACGCCACCAGCAGTGCATGGAGGATCCCGTTCCTCTGTGTGCTCATCTGCATTTGGGGCTGTCACCACTTCTTACTCTAGCCATCCTGATCAGCGCACAGTGACATCCCGCTGGGGCTTTGCTCTGCCTCTCCCTGACGGCACACGAAGCTGAGCACCTTCCGTGGGCCCAGCTGCACCTGTGCACCCTCCCACAGAATGTCCCGATGTGTCCTTTCTCCTATCCTAACTGGATTTGAATAATATTTTACTGTTTAATGTTGAGCATTCTTCATACACTTTAGAAAAAAGCCCTTTATTAGACCTGTGGTTTGCAGATACTTCCTCCTTCCTAACACCAAGTCTTTCTCAGAGCAGGAGTGTTTAACTCTGAAGAGGTCCAGTTTACCACTCTTTCTTTCACAGGTGTTGCTTTACTACCAAGTCTCAGAAGTCTTAGGTGCTGAAGATTTCCTCCTGTTGTTCTTCTGCAAGTTTCACAGTTTTATATTTTACCTTTAAGTACGTAACCCACTTTGAGTTAACTTTCAGATAAGGTCGACGTTCCTTTTTTTGCCTATGAATGTCCAAATTACTCCACACCATCTGCTGAAATTCTATTCCTTCAATTAATTGCTTTTGCACTTCTGCCAAAAATTAGTGGACGTTATTTGTAGGGGTCCTGGCAACCATTCTCCATCCTGAAGCTGTCTAGGGGCCCAGCAGGAGTCACCACATTAGAACGAAGGGCACCGCCCACCCTGGTCACTCAGGAATTTTTAAAGGACTTAGGAGCTGCAGGCCAGGAACCAGAGACAAAGACCAAATGAGCATTTCTTGTTATCCCACAGTGACATTAACCACCCACCACGCCCTGGGGCGCCTCCAAACCTTGCTGGGCTCCTCCCCAGTCTGGACGCCTCTCAAGGAGACAAGGCTCCCACCCCACCCCAGGGGGCTCCCAGAGAACTCTCCATTGGCCACAAGACATTGAGGCCCCAGTTCCTGTCTGGCCAAGACCAACGCTCTCCTGACCATCCTCCAACCCAGCACTGTCCTTCCCGGCTGGAGTCCCCATGCCGCCCACCCTGGGGCCATCAAACCCTGGCCGTGGCACTCACGGTCCACGCGGAGCTCTGCCTTGGTGGAGGACACGCCTGCACTGTTCTCGGCCAGGCAACGGTAGACGCCCATGTCTGCCGGCACCACAGCTGTGATGATGAGCTGGTGGCCACCCTGCTGGTCTTCACTGATCATGTAGTGGTCATCCTCCTCCAGCACCCTCCCATCCTTGAACCAGCGCACACTGGGCACCGGCTGGCCCGTCACCACACAGTCGAAGCTCACAGGGTACCCGTCCAGCACCTCCTGATTCTGCAGCTCGGTCAGGAACACGGGGGCTGGGAGTGACAGGAGGGCATGCCAGGAGTTAGCCCTGGGCTCCCCCTAGTTGCCCCAGCTGCCAGGGTTCCATGTGCACGATCTGCACAGCACCCATTCCCATGGGAGTGCTGCAGACCCAGTGGCTAAACGCTTCTCCCCATTCTCCAGGAGAATCCTCTCTCTGCCAGCCTGGTTCCTGAGCTACCGTGAGGCCAGAGGGACAGCAGATGAGAAACAGGGAGGAGAGGGAGGTAAAGGGGAGACCAAGGTCGTGTGGGCTGGGCGTCAGGGACTGGAGATGCAAGAGTGGCTCAGAACTGGAGAAGAGAGACCTCAAGACATGATGGTGCAGGTGACCAAAACCTCTAGGAAGTCAGTATTCACGTACTTGTTTCACCGATGAGGCTCAGAGAAGCTAGCTAGTCATAGGCAGAGGTGGGATGTAAGTTGAGCTCTGTCTAACCCCAAAGTCAGGGCTCTTCCCAGCCCAGTGGGTTGCATCCGTAAACGGACTGAAGCTTGAGCCCAGCCAACTCCCCGAGTGCTCAGCTTTGCCCTTCCTCTCTCCCCACCCCAATTCAGGTGGCTTGCAGACTCACCAGCCTCTGGGGTCAGCAAGCTGGGCACTGGCTCCGGAGGTGCTGCAGGGGCTGGGGCCACCCTGCCAATGCGCATCTCCACCCCACGAGGCCTCTGTTCCAAGAGGCTGATGTCCACTCCGATGCCCATCGTGCCAAACATCTCCTGGAAGCGGGCGGCCGCCTGCTGGGCCTCAGCAACCTCCTCAAAGCGGATGCAGATGCAGTGCTCGTCTTCATGGTAGGTCTGCCAGTCCCCAGGCTCCTCAGGCTCTGCGGTGCCCTCGTCCGCACTGAGGAAGATCTCTTCATCTGAAACCTCGGCCGAGCCCTTGGTGCAGAAGAGGCGGTGCAGCCGCCGGGCGGCCCGGCGGAAGGCATCGTCCAGCTCGCCCCCGGAGGAACTCTCGGCCTCGCTCTCCGTCCCGCTGACCACCACGCGGGCGCTGTGGGACACGTGGCCAAACTTGCTGCTCACCTGACAGGTGTAGTGGCCAGCGTCCGCATGGCCCAGGCCAGCGACCAGCAGAGAGCAGGTGCCGTCCCCAAGCTGGTCGATGTGGTAGTGCCGGCCGTCAGTCAGCTCCACACCATCCTTGAGCCAGCGGGCATGCATGTCCGCCTTGCTGGACACCACACACTCCAGACGCAGGACATCCCCCACCTGTGCCTCAACATCCCCAAATGTGCGGCAAAACACAGGCCCCTCCTGCTGCTTCAGCTCCTTCCGGACCTTGTAGCCCTTGAAGGCAGCCTGGATCTTCACAGCTGCCTGGTCCATGGATGGGGCACCCAGGTCCTCCACCCTCAGCTCTCCTGGCGGTGGGCACACTGTGGCCGGCTGCTCCTGCTGCTTCTGCGGCTTCTCAGACGGGGCTTCTGGGACCCCAACCTGTATGTACAGGTAAAGCAGAAAACCGAAGCCCGGGTTGAGGAAGGATGGAGCAGGGCAACACAGGGCAGGGCTGGGAGCAGGGGCCGGTCTCCCACCCCAGCTCCACATCTCCCCCCTGCATGCCACTCTGCCTCCCTACCTGCTGGCAACCACACTACCTTCATTGAGCCGGTATGCCTGGCTCCTGCTATTGCCACAAAGCAAGCCCACCCTCCCTGAAATCAGTTCACATGGTCACCCTGGTCAGGACTGACAGAGTTGTGAGGAACGCCCCAGAGAAACCAGTTCCAGCTCTTCAGAAAAAAGTTTCAACAGCCAGGTGAATGGTGGATGGGTAAGTGGATGGATGGATGCATGGGGGGTGGAGAGGTGAGTAGAAGGAGAAAGGATAGGTGAAGGGGTGTCATGGGTACATGATGGATAGGTGGATAGGTAGATAGTGGGACAGGTGGAAGACAAACAGATGGACAGTTGAAAGAACAGGTAGGTAGACAGACTGACGGATCAACGTATGAACAGATAAACAAGTGCAGAAGTGGTCAATGGATGGATAGGTGGTTGGGTAAATGGATGGATAGATGAACAGATAGGTAGGTAGATGAGTGGATGAAGAGATGGATAGGCTGACAGGTAACCCTTTGAATGGGTGAATGTGTGCAGGAATGGTGGATGAATAGATGGACGGGTGAGTGGATAGGTGGATGGATGTATGATGTGTGGATGAATGGACAGAAACACAGATGGATGGGTAGATAAATAGACAGGTAGAAGGCTGGATAGATGGATGGGTGGGCGGATGGATGGTGGATGGACGAATGGACAGAAGCATAGATGGACGGGTGGATAAACAGACAGGTAGAAGAATGGATGGATGGATGGGTGGATAAATGAACAGGTGGATGGATGGTGGATGGATGAATGGCTGGGTGGTAGATGGATGATGCACGAATGGTTGATGGATGCTAGATGATGGATGACAGACACACAGGTAGGTGGATAGATGGAAAGATGGACAGTGGATGAACAGACAGATGGATAAATGGATGGCAGATGGGCCGACGCACAGATGGTGGATGGACAAGGCACAGATGGACAATGGATGGGTGGTGAAGATCTGAGACACCCAGGCCTCTCCTTTCAGGCAAAGCTGGAGCCTCACCTTGCTGGCCAGTGGTGAGGGGCCAGCCCTCCCAGCCTTCTTGAGGTAGGTAACCAGGGAAGGAGTGCCCGCCCGGGACTCGTCATCAGAGCTGGTATGCGAGAGATCAGCCTCGCCAGTGCGTGTCAGCTCGTCAGCCGTGGAGTAGTCCTCGGAGAGGTCCGGGGCCACCTCCTCTGCCTCCTGCCGCTGGCGCTGCAGGCGTCCATCCTCCTCCGGCAGCTCGCTGATGGAGTCCAGCGTGGGCTCACGGCTCATACGGCGCTTCCGGGCCAGGGCCTCCCACAGCAGGTGCAGGTCACCCTCCTGGGCTGCCTCAGGGGGCAGGCTGGGCTGCATAGGGGCCTCATCCCCTGATCCCGGGGTCAGCACCACTAAGGAGGGCGGGAGACTGGTCAGCCAGGCTGGGACAGGACCAGATCCCAGACCAGCACTGGCTGCTGACCGTGGTTCCCCTCAACAGGCCTCTGCTGCTTGCCTGGCCCCCAGAGAACTCTGATGGCATAATGTTGCTGAGGTTTCAGAGGCTCTGAAGGGCCCTCTCAAAGCCTCAGTGCCCTCTGACCAGGGGAGGCCCCAGCCTTCCTCCAGCATGGAGTACGAGACCATCAGGAAAGAGAGGGCTCAGCCAAGTCAGACTGGGCCTGCCTGGGCCCTTCTGCTTCTGTTGCACGAGAGGAGGCCTGGAACCCACGGGGCCTTGTCACAGCGTAGGGAGAAGACGGACACGGGGAGGCAGAGTCAGAGTCAGTGCGGGGGGGGGGGGGGGGGGGAGGGGGCGGGGGGGGGGGGGGGGGTTCGGGGCAGGGGGAAGGGGGTTCAGAGCGCAGGGGGGCTAAGAGTGCAAGAGCCTGAGGACTTAAGGGACCACAAGTGAGTACCAAGGACTACATTGGCCAGAACTCGGCTCAGGGAGAGCCTGGCCTGAAACCCAGGGATAGGGGTTCTGACAGGGGGCTGAGCCACTCCCACCTCAATCTCCCCTGGTGTGAGGAGAGCTCCCCAGGAGGACCCCGTGCATGGAGGGCCAGCCCACCCAGATGCCCCAGCCCCTCCCACGCTGGGCCCCAAGAGGACGCACCCTGGAAGGCAGCAGCCTCGGTGGAGGCCGGTCCTTGGATAGTGCCACAGCGGTACTCGCCCTGGTCCTCCGCGGAGAAGCCACGGATCACTAGCGTCTGCCGCTGACCGTGGGTGAGAACCTGGAAGCGTCCATTGGGCTGGATGGGCTCCATCCCTTTCAGCCAGAGGACCTCCCCTGCCTCAGAGACCTCGCACTCCAGACGCACTTCCTCGCCGGCTGCCACCTGCAGGCTCTCCGGAACGGTGGGCGCAGGCGCAGGCGTGGGCTCCAGAGGCTCTGCGGGAACAGCGTCCCGGCAGGGAGGGCGCATCAGCAAGGACGCACCCCAGGCTCCCCCGGTGACTTGGGAGGCTGTGAGCGCTCCAGGCGGGCCCCACCCTCACCAGCGGCCGAGGGCACAACTCACCGAGCCTCACCATCTGGGGCAGGTGCACCGGCTCCCCGGCGCCCGCGGGGCCCACGGCTGCCACGCGGAAGCGGTAGGTCTCCCCGGGCGCCAGGCCGTCGACCACACACTCGGGCCCCGGCACCAGCTCGTGGCACAGCCGCCACTCGCCCGTGGCCGCCGCCTTCATCTCCACCCGATAGCCGCAGAGACCGCCGCCGCCGTCGCTCGCGGGCGCCACCCAGGACAGCGTCACGGAGCGGCCGCTGCGCCCCACCACCTCGGCGTCCTCGGGAGGGTCGGGGAGGCCTGTGGGGAGGGTCCCGGTCAGCCCCAGCCCCGCCCGCCCTGGGATCTGGTCCCGGCCAAGTGTGGGCGCTGGGCGGGCTGCCCCCAGGCCTGTGAGCCGCTGTGCCCGGCGCCCGGCCGTCTCAGGGAGCCAGGGTCGTGTGCTGGAGTCACAGCGAGACTGTGTACCTACAGCCCGCCCAGCGTGGGGGCCGCGGGGAGCCCCCAGGAGCCTCAGGGGCTGAAATTTCCCGCCCCGCCCCGCAGAGCCCTGGACCCCAGCTGCAGCGGGAGGCCCCAGCACCCACCCAGCACGGTGAGCCGCGCGGAGGCCACGGCGTCCCGGGCGGCGAAGGTGACCTCGCCTGCGTGGTGCGGCCGGGCGCGGTGCAGCAGCAGGGCGTGCTGGCTGCCGTCGGCTGTGACCGTCCAGTCGGCATCGTCCGGCTGCACTGCCGCGCCGTTCACGTACCAGGTGGCCTCGCCCACGGGCACCGCCTCGCTGAGCGCGCAGCTGAAGCGGGCCTGCCCCCCAGCCGGGACGGCCGCGTCCCGCGGGGGCTCCAGGACCTGCAGGCGCCAGCCTGCGGTGGGGGGGAAGGGGGGCGTGAGCGCGGGGCCGAGGGGCGGCCTCCGGCAGGCTCGGAGACCCCCAGGCCACCCCTCTCGCGGCCCCTACCTCCTGGCAGAGGAGGCAGCCCAGCCTCAGAGAGAGGGATCTCAGAGACCCAGGCCCCCACCGCGGTCACACACCCTCCCCCACCCCCACAGCGCGCGGTTCGGTGGGAGAAGCCTCAGAGACCTGCGGCCCCTCCCCGCAGCCCCAGCACCGCCCTCCGCGCGCCTCTGCTGCAAGGGATCCTGTGGGAGGGGCCTCGGAGACCACGCCCACCTGGGCCCCGCCCCCGCCCCCCTAACCTTTGACGGTGAGGAACGCCGAAGTCACCACGTCCCCCGCCAGGAAGGTCACCCGGCAGCTGTCCTGCGGCCGCAGGTTTTTGAGCAGCAGCAGATGCCGCAGGCCGTTCTCGAAGTAGACCACCTCGGCGTCCTCGGAGGTGCGCACCGGCTCGTCGTCCAGCAGCCAGGTGTGGGCAGCCACCTCGGGACGGGACAGCTGGCACTCGAACAGCGCCTCGCCGCCCTCGGGCGCTTCCACGTTCTCCAGGCCGCGCACCACCGTGTTCTTGGCTGCAAGGAGGGGATGGCTTAGGGGCGCCGGCCTCTTCCGGCCCAGGGCGCCCCCACCCCCCGAAGTCACGTGGGAGAGTCTCCCCCCCATCCCCGCAAGACAAAGGGCTGAATAGAATGTGACCACAAGCAGGGCCGCGCTCGGTGTCAACGTGGAGCTGCCATGTGCCCTGCCGACACCATCACCACGTTCTGGCCCGGAGAGGTTCCTCCCTGCCTCACAGGCGAGAAGCCTCACAGACTAGAAGCTCCCAGAGCCCCAGCACGCTCGAGCCCCAGTGCGCCTTGCTGCTTCCGGTTCTGGATCCAGCCCCCTTTCCTCTGGTCCCCCAGCCAGTCCTGTCAGACTTGCCCCCTGCTGCTCACCCAGTGGAACAGAGACCTCGGCCCTAAGTCAGAACCCCTTTCTAATTCTCCTGTATACGCTGTCTGTGAGTCTAATAAGCAGCCACCCATTTTTCATGGAAGCCATGAACTCCATGTCTAGCCACAGGGGGGCTTGCCACCTCCCAGGACCCCTTCTGATGACAATCCACGTACTGCAGGGGATGCTAGTGGGCTGCGCAGCCCAGGGGGTCTTCCTGGAGGAGGTATATCTCTGAGGATGGGCATGACTGAGCTGGGCAGAGGAGGTGTCCCCGCAGGAGGAGTGACAAGAGGGGACACCAGAATGGGAATAAGGAAGGGTGTGTGGGGGCAGCGGGAAGGCAGGCCAATGGGGTGAAGAATGCAAATGGCCAGGCAGAGGACTGAGAGCAGAGGGTGAGGTCAGGTAGGAAAGGAGCACCAGGTGACCCAGGGCTGGCCTGGATGCTGGGGGGCTGGGGGTCTGGCCTTGAGCCACAGGACAGCCCGGAGCCACTGCAGTCACTGAGCTGAGGGATGGGGGCAGTCTGGCCCAACGTCCAGGCCCACAGTCCGAACTGCTCTCTGGGGTACCCCAAATGGAACCCGCACACAGCCCTGATGCTCCGTCTCAGTTCGTCCACAGAGTCTACACACACCACAGGCAGGAGTGTCCGCTCTGGATGGGGCCCTGGGGGAGTAGGGGGGAGGCCATCTCAGAGCAGAGGACCGGTGGGGCCTGACAACGTCCCTCTCTGGGCCACCCTCCTGGCCCTGGGTTGCTTGCGCACACACCAGGCTCTCCCTCATCCCAGCCCCACCCGTCAGAACTGACAGTGGCCACGGGGCCTTGGGGGTGTGTCCCACATCTCCACCGAGCTCCGGTGGACAGCCGGGGGCCAGCAGGATCTACAGCTGCTCTGGCCGCGACGGGAGGGGCAGGGTGACAAGGGAGCGGGCCAGGCCTGCAGTCACTGCTGGAGCTCACCTCCTCAGCTCCCATCCAAGGACATCACCGCTGCTGGGTTTCAACAAAATCCCCGACTTTACAGCAGTGCCAGCCCCGGGTGCTGCCCTGTGCCTGTTCTCCCCTCAGCCCTGCCGAGGCCCAGAAGGCTCCGCCCCAGATGGCCACTGCCCAGCCCCTCTCCTCCAGGCTGGGCTCTCACTGCAGGCCTCCCCACAACTTCACCACCTTGAAGGGAGGGATTTTTGTATGTTCCCTGCTGTGCCTCTAGGGGCCAAAAAAAAAATGTTTAAAAAAATTGCTTGTTGAACTCATGAGTGAATGAGGCCGGCGTGACCTCAGGCAGTCAGTGGCCTGGACCACTCCCCCATGCTCATCCCCGCTTGGATGCTCCCCTCACAACTGCCCCCACCCTCCCGCTCACTCACCACCTGAACGTTTCAAATTTTCCCAAATAGGAAGTAGTCCCAGCCAAATGACACCCCTCCCCAGCAGGGGCTGCAGCCCACTGTCCCCCGCGCCTGGTCCCCCAACTGTGTGTGGCTGCAGTGTTGCAAACAGGGACGCAGGACTGGGAGCATCCTCTGAGTGACCAGCCAGGGAAGGGGCAGAGCTGGGGTCTGAACCCCGGGCCTCAGGCAGCTCAGCCCAGTGCCTCTGCTCTAGGACACAGCCCTGCAGACCCCAGGCCCGCCCACCGCTCCGCCTTGCCTGCCTCTACCTCCCCCAACCTCCCTGGGTGTCTTGGATGCAGGTTCTTCAGTGCAGCCTCTGCCCAGGGTTATTCCAGCCACCCCGTCCTGTCAGGCTGCTTGGGGAGGGGGTCTGGGATGGGTCGGCTCAGGGCCCAGCGCAGCTTCAGCAGGATCCACCCGCTGGAATCCTGTCTTTCTAGTACGGGCACACGGCGCTGGCTGTCACTGCCTGCCATTCCACCAGGACTGCTTGGCTCAAGCCACGCCGAAGCCATGCTGGGCCTGGGCTGTCCCCCAGGCCACCTCACCTTCCACTTGCAGCAGGGCCACCACACGGGTGCCCGCGGCCTCACAAGAATAGATGCCGCTGTCGCAGGGCAAGGCCGGCCGGAAGGACAGCCTGGCCACCGTCCAGTCCTGCTCTATGATGACGCGGTGCCCGTCAGCCCGCACCTCCTGCTCGTCCATCTTCCACGTGGCCTGCACCGGCCGTGAGTACTGGCAGAGGAGCTCGGCCGGGCCACCCTCCTCCACCGCCAGGTCCTGCATGGCACTGACCACCTCCACCACGGGATCTGTCGGCCGACACGCCGGGCACGTGTCAGCTGGAGCAGTGTGACTGCAACCCGCCCGCCCTCTGTGGTCAGCATCAGCGGCTCAGCAGCAAGCAAGCTCAGGGCTACAGTGGGAACGGGACCCTCCACGGTGGCCCAGGGCCCTACACACAGGGCAAACCTTGCCCCCACTCGCCCTACCCATGGCAAATGGCACCGTTGGCTTGGCCTCCATCCACTGTGCCCCTCCTCCCCCTTAAGCCCCCCTGGAGGCCCAGGGCACATGTTGCCCCAGCAGGGACACAATGCCCCCTCCTGAAAGCCCACAGGCCTCCTCAGGGTCCACAGACTCCACTGGGCGCACGGCACCCCCAGCCCTCTTGTCCCTCTTCCATGGGTCTCACCGCCCCCCCAGTCTCCATCCCATATCCCCCTGCCAAAATCCTAGTCAACAAATGGTTCTCCCTGCGGACCTGGGTGAACGTCACATTCACTCTGCAGTAGTGCCAAGGGGGCCTGTCAGCAAACACGCCAGGCAAGCCCCGTGAGAGGCTGCCCATGGAGCACCCAACACCCGACTGCGAATGGGTTGAGGGGTCCCTGGCAGCCCGCTGCCCTCCCCCTCGGCTCGCTCTTTCCCAGAAGAGCAAAAGACCTCGCCCAAGCCCACGGCAGGGAAGCAGTCTAGAGCAGGGACAGTGCAGGCCGCGCCGGGACCGTGAAGGGTGCCCTTGCCTCCAGGCTGCCCTCTGTGTGTGTGTGAGGGAAGTGCAGCCGAGTGGCAGTAGGTAGGCAGCAGTGCCCAGGGCCCTACAGAGCAGGTGGCATGGGTTGGCTTTCAGTTTCATCACTCCCAGTCATCATCATGTGGGACAGCAGCCTGCCAGCCACACGCACCCATGACACATGTGGAGCAGAGTCCAGTCCTGGGCCTGGCGGCCAGTCCTTGACTTCTCGCCCCGAAGACTGAAGGCAGCGTGCGGGGGCAGCAGGTGCAGAAGCGCCAGCAAGGGGTGGGGTCTCATTGGCCGATACCTTTGACCAACAACTTGGCCGTAGAGACCAGGGGCCCCGCACGGTAGGTGACAGTGCCCGAGTCGGCGACCCCCAGACCCGAGAGCTCGAGGGAGTGGAAGGTGCCGTCACGCACGGAGATGGCACTCTGGGGGCCGTCCTGCAGCAGGGTCCCATCCAGCCACCAGCGGGCCTCTGGCCCACCCGCACGGGACACCTCGCAGGAGAATGTGGCCACCTCCCCCGCAAAGACGTCCACGTTCTGCAAGCCTCGTACCAGGTATGGTGCTGCCTCTGTGCAAGAGGGCGAAAGGAGGGCAGTCTGGGTTGCCCTGGGGTCTCAGGGGCCACCCTGGGGTCCAACATGCCAGGGTGCCTGGGGTCTGCAGGGACACCCTGGGGTCTTCAGGGGCCACTGGGGTCCACTATTTGGGGCCACCCTGGGGCTGGCATCTGAGATCTGCCTGGGCCAACTGGCCCTTCCTGCTCACAGAATGAGACATGGCAACCACCCACAGTGAGCCCGTGAGAGCTGGCCGAGCCCCCCTGCACCCCACAGCCCCCCTCAGAACACGCCTGGTTTCACCAAAGGAGATGAGTGACCTGCATCTACCTTTGCAGAAGGCAGAATGGACATGCGTCAAGCCCCACAACTGCAATCTTTATGGGGTAGGCTGTGGGGTGGGGAGGAAGGACCATGGGGCCTGCCGCTCTGAGAGGGGGGTCTGCCTCAGGAAGTGAGCCCTCCGTCCCTGGGAGTATGGGAGCAGTAGCTTCTCCCTTCGCAGAGTGCTGTTTGTCCTGATGTCCCGTGAAGTCCCTCAGTCCCTAAGATTCTGAGGCCCTAAAGCCATGTGGTAGCTGTCCCCACCTGCCTCGCTTCCTCCATCCTCCACCTCAGGGCAGACACAGCAGACCGGCCGAGAGCACGGCTGCCCTCGCCCCGTGGGCGAGAGGGAAGGGGAGACTCGGGGCAGGGATAGCAACACCCTAGTTGCCTGGGGCTGGGGGTGCGTCCTCCCCGGTGAGGCTCGTACCCTGCCCCCACGCTCCCCTCTGCGCACCTTCCCCAGGCCAGCCTGGGGCCCCTCGTGAAGAGGGAGACACGTCCACAGTTGGCAAAGCCCAGCTTCCTCTGCACCTGATCCCACAGCCCTGACTCCTGTCCACCAGGAGGAAGGTGAGAGGGGCAGGCGAGCGACACGCACACGGGGACCACACCACAGGGTAGCCACCTGTCCACCCCAGGCAGCCCTCCCTCAGAAGCCCACACAGCCTTCCTCATCGTGCACTGCCAACACCCAGCCCCAGCCCCCCCACCCCCACCCTCTCCCGAGAGTGCATGTCTGTCCCCACAGTGCCTGTCATCTCCAGCACAGCTCCCAGGCTTGCCTACACGCCACCCACTGGGCACCCACGCCCACAGCCCAGTGTCTGTATGCAGGCCAGCTTGCCCTGGCTGAGGACACCTGGCCAAGAGAGGGGCCAAGGCACAGCCCTCAGCGGACCCAACCCAGCTCCATGCTGGCTTCACAGATGCCCACCCTGACGAACACATGAGGTCCAGCCCTGCTGAGGACATGCAGAAAACTGACCCTCTCCCATCACTCAACTTGAGGGCACTGCACTCTGGAGCTTCTCCTGGCCCCAGAGGCCACAGAGCTGACCATGTCTGTCCATCCTCTAAAGACTTGTGGTAGGGGGCACCTGGGACTCAGGACACACACTGTCTCCATGTCCAACTTCTCTAGTAGATTGGAGGCTCCCTGAGGGCAGCGCTGTATCTGACCTCTCTTGAGGTAGATAGTAGACAGATGATGGGTGCATGGTAGATGGGTGAATAGATGGATGGCTGGTGGGTAGATGGATGGCAGATGGATGACAGATGATGGATGGATAGTGGATGAATGGATGGATGGATGAATATAGATGGATGGATGGATGGAAGGATACACAGATAAATGAATGGAAGAGGGATGATAGATGATGAATGTATGGATAGTAGATGGATGGTGGATGGATGATGGATGGATGGTAGATGGATGGGTAGATGGTAGATGGATGGATAGATGAATCGATGGATGGTGGATGGATGGGACCAGTTTGAGAAGCTGGAGTAGGACTGCAGGGGAGGGGCACTCAAGGTCAGGCACTCAGGGATGTGCTGCTCTGGGGACAAAGTATAACCCAAGTTGAATATCCTTAAAAATCCTGTTTGCATGCCTGGGGCCAAGTACACTATGCCCAAAATTGCCCACGTGTCACAGGTACGCTGTTGCATCAGCACCTGGAGCCCGTCGGGCGTGCAGGTGTTAACATGGACATGAGCGCATGGACCTCTGTCACAGGAGTAGCTATGTGGAGGGTGGAAATGCAAAAGGCCTTGTCTCCACCTCAGGGCCCAGGCCCACAGCAGCTGGGCTCCCGTCTCCCTCCTGCAGACAGCACTAATCCCACACAGGGATGCCCTACCCCAGCATTTCTCAAACTGATCCTTACTGGTCCACCACAGTGGCCTCTCTGGCCTGTGGCTTTAGTGGTCAGGGGGTAGTAAATTGTCCCCTAAGGCAAGATATCTACTAGAAGGCTTGGGTTCCTGGCTGTACCCCCAATAGCTACTAGATGAGAGAAACACGCACACCCACAGCAGGGGAGCCAGGGGCGGGAGGGGCTGCCCACCTGTGACCTTCAACTGGGCCTCTGAGCTACACGAACCCACTTGGAAACTGATGGTTCCAGCGTCCTCGAGAGTCACCTGAGGGACAGAGATGGGGTCTCAGCCGACAACCCCATGCCAACCATCTCTGCTTGCAAGTCCCAGCCCAACCCAGCTGGAGTTGGAACTGTCCCCCTCCTGTACCCCTTGGAGCACTGTGGGTGGAGCAGGTCCCGGGGACCCCACCTTGTGCAGGGTGAGCAAGTGGAGGGTGCCTTGCTCCACCGTGATGTCATTCATCTCGTTGGCCTGCAGGGGCACCCCTCCCAGGGCCCAGCGAGCCTCCTGGCCCAAGGCCCTGGACAGCCGACACCGGAAGTGGGCATCCTGGCCCTCACTGAGCTGCACGTCCTGCAGGGGCTCCACGATGGTCACCTCAGGAGCTGCACACAGTGGGGCGTGGTGTCAGCCTTGGTGTCTGGGAGCCCCTCACTCCATCAGGAGCACCTCCCAGTCCTCGGGGTCTGTCCCCAGACCCCCCCCCCCCCTCAATTCCTGAAGACAAGTAGGAGTCCCGTTCTCTGCGTCCTCCACCTCTCGGCAGAGTCCGAAGTCTGGACTCTGACCCTCGGAGATGATGGAGTGACCACAGGCTGGGGGTGAGCCGAAATTTGCAGCAGCCCCCCAACAAGAGAATCAGGAGGCACAGCTAAGCTCAGACACCCCGTGAGCCTCCATGAAGCCCGCCACCCCCACCCCACCAGCCTGACTCGGCCCCTCAGCCCGGGATGCCCCCACCCACCCTGACACCTCGGGCCATCCCCACGTGGCCCACTCACAGGTCCACTTCCCTGCCAGTTCCCCGCCCCTAGAGGCAGACACCCCTGCGGTCTGACTCTCTGCCCCACAGGCCCTGGACGTTGGGGCTCAAGCGCAGTGAGCAGGGAGACCAGCTGGCAGCTACTACCTCGGACGGTGAGCTGGGCAGAGGATGTGTGGCGGCCCACGTGGAAGGAGATAGTGCCTGCGTCCTCGGGCGTCACGCCCCTCAGCCGGAGCATGTGGGTGCAGCCACGCACAGCCACATCTGTCACCTCATTGCTCTGCAGCGGCAGGCCCTGCAGGCGCCACTGCACGTCCGTAGCCCCGGCCCGAGACACCTCGCAGCTGAAGTCCACGTCCCCGTGGGCCTGCACCTCGGCATCGATCAGACCCCGCACGATGGTCACCTCCGGCTCTGGGAGTTGGGCGAGGAGGGCTCTTTACCAGCCAGGTCAGAGCACCCAGACAAGCTCCCATGCCCCTCCACCAGGAAGACCTCCCAAACGCTTGCATGCTCTTCTCCTGCCACAGCCTCTATTTGCCCCACAGGGCATTGCCACCAAACACGGCCCCCTCCCATGACACTGAGCTTCTGGAAGCAGAGGCTGGCTGGGGGTGGCTCTGTTTGGAAGAAGCAGGCAAGGACTTGTGGGGTGGTGGGCTGCCTCGGTTGGTCCCCACCCTGCAGCCAGCGCTCCCCTGGCTGGGACATCAGGGAAGCAAGACCTTCAGGACAGACAGGCAGGGGCTCAGAGATGGTAGCCCAGGCCAGACTGCCCACCTGCTGGTTGGGGGCAGGAGGCAGGGCAGCCTTCAGGGGCCACAGCCTCAGTTTCCCCACTGTCAACACTTCTCTGGGGGCATCAGGATGGGAGTGGTGCAGAAATGAGCAGAGAGAGCCTGTAACCCCAGGGGCCTCGCAGCCACCTCTGCAACAGCGCCTGATGGGAGGCGGGGGAGATGCTGGGGCGGCAGGTGTGGCAGGAGGGCTCACCTCCGACCCTGACGGAGGCCAAGGTCTTCTGGCCAGCCACCACGCAGGCATACTCGCCCGTGTCCTTGGCCTCGAGCCCGTGGATCAGCAGCTCGCACACAGCCCCCTGGCGCCGCATCTCGAACTTGGGGCTCCCGTGCAGCTCCTCGCCCTCCTTGAGCCACCGCACAGGGGCCCCAGGCTCCGCTGTGCTCAGCTCGCAGCGCAGCCGGGCCACGCCACCTGCCTCCTGCTCCACGCTCTGCAGCTCCGTCTCGAATGCGGGCCTGAGGGCTGGGGGGCCAGGGAGGGCGCTTAGGGCACTGAGCAAGCCTGCCCACTCCACGGGGACGGTTGGGGGTGCAGCCGGGGCGGGCAGGGGCTGGCGGGCAGCTCACCATGGACCGAGAGACTGGCTGTGCTCTGCGCGTGGCCCGTGTCACAGGTGTAGCGGCCGGCGTCCTCCTGCTCAGCGCCACGCACCCGCAGCTCAGCGACCTTGCCCTCCTGCACCATCTGGTACTTGGCGCAGGGGAAGAGCTGCAGGGAGCCCTTGCGCCACTCCACGCTGGCACCTGCGTGGCTCAGCTCGCAGCGCAGGTGCGCTGTCGCACCCTCATCCACCTCCTGGGCCTGCAGCTCCCGGAGGAACCGCACAGGCGCAGCTACCGAGTAGGGAGAGAGCATGAGATTGGGTACAGGCGCAGATACAGGAGGTGGGACCGTAGGGGCAGCTACGGGAGGGGGGCTGTGAGCAGTGGGGCGCAGAGCCTCAGGCCAGCTCCACCCACCCTGCGTGAGCTCATGTTCCCCCCATGGGACGCCCAGGGTGGGGCTGCAGCCCAGAGGGTCCCCCCAAAGCATGAGGGCCCTGAACGAGGGCAGGCTGGCCTCGGGGCCCACCTGTGACAGTGAGGGTGGCACTGGTGGCCTGGGAGCCACAGGTGCAGGTGTACTCGCCCGCGTCCTCCCGGCGCACGTCCCGCAGCACCAGCTCTGCCCTGTGGCCCCGCTGCTGCGGCTCCCGGCGCCCATCCGCCTGCAGCTCCAGGCCGCCCTTGCTCCAGACCACGGTGGCGCTGGGCTCTGACAGCTCGCACCACAGGCTGGCCATGGCGCCCTCCTCAGCCTGCAGGCTCTGCAGCGGCTCCCTGAACACCACCTGTGGGGCTGTGGGGTTGGCGGAAGGAGGGGAGACAGGGTCAGCCCCGAGACGGGCAACCCAACACTCAGTCAGCTCTGCTGAGGGCGTAGGCCAGGCATGGCCACTGGCGTCACTTCAGCCGCCTGGCCTGCCCACAGGCCCACTGCCTTGAGCTCCAGGAGGCCTAGGTGGGAGCGTGAGTCACGAGTCTGGGTCCCCTTTAAGGGGAGGAGGGACTGTGGTGAGGACCGTGAGACGAGCTCTAGATCTGGCCAGGGCTGTTGTCATGTGGCCTCTACCCAGGACACCCATGGGCAGGGCTGTGTCCCTCCAGGTCATCAGGGCAGGGGGTCCATGCAGACCCCGTGGGCAGAGCCACAACCCTCAGATCCTGACTAGAGGCTGTGAGGGATGGGGGAAAGTTGGGTGGATTAAGATGGAGAGGGAACAAGGTGGGAATTCTGTCCCCACAAAAAGCACTGGCCACATGAGGTCACTGGGATTGAGATCAGTACCAGACAATAGACAACCGGACAATGCTGTGACAGGTGAGCAGACAGGGACAGACGGAAACTGTCCAGGGCACAGAGAGGCGAGACACATGGGGAGCCAGTGGGCACAGACACAGGGAGACGAGAATGGGCACCCGAGCTCGTCCAAGTGACCACATGGAGTCTTTACCCTTGACGGTCAGCGTGGCCGAGGTCCTCTCCTTCCCGCACATGCACGAGTACTCCCCGGCGTCCGCCACGGCCAGGCCACGGATCTCCAGCTCACACACGGCCCCGTCCTGTCTCAGGCTGACTCTGTCCCCAGCTCTGAGGGTCTCAGAGCCCTTCCTCCACTCCACGGGGGCCACCTTGCTCAGCTCACAGCGCAGTGTGGCCGTGGCCCCCTCTGTGGCCTCTTCCTTTCTCAGACCCTTGGTGAACTTGGCAGGCAGGGCTTAGGGAGTCAGAAAGACATGGTAACAATCACATTTTGAGCAGGTGGAAGACACAGGAAATGGACAGCACAGAGAAGACAGAAACCCAATGGGACAGAGGCCACGTGCTAGGGGTGCCGAGCACACGCAGTGGGCTGTGGCTTCCCTCGGCCAGTATGTGCACAGTATGGCGTGGTTCACTCCATGGCCCCTCAGCCCTCATGCTGTGTATGAATCTGGTGGGCTGGGTTGGGAGGGTCAGAAACACACAGAGAACATCAGATTCTCTGGCAAACTCTACAGGCAGGACATGACAGGACAGAGGAAAG
>NC_060273.1:135005985-135022220 GCF_021613505.1 Equus quagga
AGCTCACACACAGCCCCGTCCTGCCTCAGGCTAATTCTGTCTCTGGTTCTGAGGGTCTCAGAGCCCTTCCTCCACTCCACGGGGGCTGCCTTGCTCAGCTCACAGCTCAGTGTGGCCGTGGTCCCTTCCGGGGCCTCCTTGCTTCTCAGTCTTCCTATGAACTCAGCGGGCAGAGCTGAAGAAAGTCAGACAGAGAACATGAGATTCTCTGGAGATGGCTGGGGGACAGGACAGGACGGGATGGAGGAAAAGACACAGACTCCAACAGGACAACAGAAGTGAACCAGTGGTGACACGAGGAGTGGAAAGTGGCTTAGATGCCAGGTCTCAGGGTTTGTACAATAGCCCAGAAAGGTGGAAGGGAATCTGTGGAGTTACAGGAACATGGTGACACAAAGACAGGGAGAGAACATGGAACGAATGTAGGGGGACATCATGGAGTCAACAACTGGACACCAAATATGGTTCTGCTTAGCCACACAAGGTCTTTACCCCTGACGGTCAGCGTGGCCGAGGTCCTCTCCTGCCCACACACACATGAGTACTCCCCGGCGTCCGCCACGGCCAGGCCACGGATCTCCAGCTCACACACAGCCCCGTCCTGCCTCAGGCTGACTCTGTCCCCGGCTCTGAGGGTCTCAGAGCCCTTCCTCCACTCCACGGGGGCCGCCTTGCTCAGCTCACAGCGCAGTGTGGCTGTGGCCCCTTCCACAGCTTCCTTGCTTCTCAGTCTTCCTATGAACTCAGCAGGCAGAGCTGCAGCGAGGTCCGATGGATAAACAACGTCATCTCCACCCTCCCGTACGGAATGAAGGGGCTGCGTGGGCAGGATGTGGGGGGATGCTCACCCTTCACAGTGAGCACGGCCGTGGTTGTCTGGTCCCCGAAGCAGCAGGAGTACTGCCCGCTGTCCTGGGGCCTCAGGTCCCGGACCACCAGCTCCAGCATGGTGCCCTCCTGCCGCAGAGTGAACTTGCCTCCTGACCGCAGAACCTCATCTCCACGGCGCCACTCCACAGGCGCAGCCACGGACGACAATGTGCAACGCAGTGTCACAGCGCCGCCCTCCAGCACCTCCACGTCCTTCAGCCCCTCCCGAAACCGCACCGGCCGAGCTGCAGACAGGCACGGCTCAGCTCTGCCTTCACCCCCCTGCGTCCTACCTGGGGCACCCCCTACAGGTGAGGAGGGCCAGGGGTAGCAGGCGCAGGGGGCTACCTCACCTCTTCTACAATGGGAGCTAGTGATGGTGACCCTAAGACCTCTGCCCCTCCAGGAGAGGGAGCCAAACAGGAGGGAACAGAGGAGGGTGGAGAGTCATGGGCTGATTCTGCCCCCAGAAATCTATATGTTGGAGCCCCCAGGACCTCAGAATGGGGCTGTATGTGGAGACGGATGACGAAGAGATGATGAAGGTAAAACGAGGTCACTGGGGTGCGCCCCGATCCCACATGACCAGTGTCCTTATAAGAAGAGGATACGAGGACATACACAGACACACATGAAGGGGTGACCATGTGAGGACACAGGGAGAAGATGGCCATCTACATGCCCACGAGAGAGGCCTCAGGAGGGAGCAGCCCTGCCCTCCCCTGGGCCTCTGACTTCCAGCCTCCAGACTGGGGGACGATGAATGTCTGTTGTTTAAGCCCCCAGGGTGCGGTGTTTGTTACACAGCCTGAGCTGACAGAGACAGACAGAGATGAGCCAAAGCTAGCAGGAGAGGGACACAGATGTCAGAACACAAGACAAAGACAGGAATGAAGTAAAAAAAGACTGCTGGTCAGGAGACCAAGAGAGGGCAAGGGGAATCCTATCAGAGCAGCAGATTCCCAGAAACGGGGAGGCAGCAAAGTGAGATGGACAAGCTGCTAGAGAGAGAGGGGGACCAGGAGCTGGTAAACCCCCCCCCCCCCCCACAGAGAGAGAGGGAGGCAGATGGGGTCCCCGGGTCCCTCCCCTGAGCGAGCTGAGACATGGGCGCCGCCCGGGGGCTCACCATGGACCCTGACGATGGAGCTGCTCCAGGCACCCCCGGCCTCACACTTATAGCGCCCGCCATCCTGCAGGGTGGCGCCAGTGATGACCAGCTGGGCCTGGCGGCCCTCGTAGGTCAACCGGCAGCGGGCTGACGACCGCAGCACCTTTCCATCCTTGGTCCAGCACACAGGGCTGTCTGGAGTGACGGTCTCACAGACGAGGGTCAGATCCTCCCCCTCTGTGACCGAGGCATCCACGAGCTCCTGGGAGAAGGCACTTGGCTTCTCTGGGGACAGAGAGGGAAGCACAGGGAGCTTGGGGGCTCCTGCAGGAGAAACCGTGGGTTTTGCTGCAGACCAGCCGATACCCCACCTGCCCAGCTCAGGCTGGGGCTGCCGACGGGGCCACTGGGGGAACAGGACAGGCTCTATGTGGCTCCCCACACCAGAGGGGTGTGGCTCATCCCAGACCAAATTGACTGTGGGGTCACCTCTCCATGGCACATGCATGGTTCATCCTGAAAAAGCCCCACTTGTTCTCCCAAACCCACCTACCTGGGATGTGAGGGCCGAGCCCCCGGGCAGCCCATGGTGCCTTCTTTGTGAGCCCTAGGACCTCTCGGCTACGCCCTCAGCCATGTGTGCTGGCCCCCACCCATCCGGGATCTGAGGGCTGAGCCCACCCACAGCTCACGGCGCCTTCTCCATGAGCCCCAGGACCCCTTGGCTGTGCCCTCAGCCACATGTGCTGGCCCCCACCAGCACTAGGCACACAGCCTACCTGTGATCCGCAGGGCAGCTGAGGCCCGCTGGTCACCTGCCTCGAAGTGGACGGTGCCCGAGTCCTTGAGCGTGAGCTGCCGCAGGGTCAGCACGTGGTAGCCTCCTGGCTGGGCCTCGATGTCGTTGAGCTCGTTGGCCTGGAGAGGGGTCTTGTCCAGGAACCAGTGGACAGGCCCATAGTCAGCAGGGGAGATCCGGCAGCAGAAGGTGGCTGAGGAGCCCTCCCGCACCTCCACGTCCTCCAGGTCCTCCGTGATGAGCACCCGCTGGCCTGCAGGGGCACAGACAGGCACACCATGGTCGCCCATGCGGAGGGAAACATGGCATCCCCTAAACCCAGGCGGGCTCACAGCCAAGAGGGAGCAGCTGACTTCAACAGCCTCAGAATGATGAAACTCAGAAAACAGTGACTGGGTCAGAGCTGAACCATCCACTGTACTTGCTTTAGGTCCACTGATGAGCCCCAAATCCACCTCTGGGATCCTTCTGCAGAGCACGCAGGGGGGGTCCACAGAAAGCCCCTCCCCAGCTGTGCACGTTCCCCGCCTATGCCGATCGTGCCTGTCCCCGAAGTCAAGTAAGGCAACTAAGTCTTGAATTAACAGAAGAAGTAGGAATGTGAAAAAGACGTCAGACGTGTAAAACTTCAAGTCAAATGCTTTGGAGAATAGACGACGTGAATTGGTAGAAAGAAACTTTCTTGCTGCTGACACAGGTTTGGCGAAAGCTCACAGAGAAGTCATAAACACGGGGGTGGATTCTGCATCAGGCTGCTCCAGGGCCCAGCAGAGCCCTGACCTCTGACCCCCCAGACTCTACTTTAACAGATGCTCACACCCCAGCGCGCCACAGCCAGGAAACCCGTGTGCAAACCAGCAGGATGCGGGCCTCACCTTGCACCTGGAGCCGGGCCTGGGACCGGGCCTGGCCAATGTCACAGGTGTAGGTGTCACTGTCTGCCTTCTCCAGGGTGCTGATGGTGAGCCTCAAGGTCAGGCCCTCCTGGCTGGGCGTGTGCTTCCCCGAGGGGCGAAGCTCTGTGAGGCCTTTGCGCCAGGTCACCGCAGCCGCAGGCCGCTCCGTCCTACACATGAACACAGCCGTGCCCTTCTCCTCCAGCTGCAGGTCAGCCAGCTCCTCTGTGAACCGGTTCGCTGCTTCTGGAGAGGGGGCAAGAGGGGCCGGGCGTGAGGCCTGCCCAGACCCCACGCTAGACCCGGGGGTACAGGGCATCGCTCCACCACAGGCAGTTCTCCTCCCGGTCTGTCTGTGGAACCTCAAGGTCTGGGCGAGCCCCTTCTCTGATGGGCTCCCCTCTATTCCCACCTGGGACAGAACAGCTAAGCTCCAAGAGGCCCCAGAGGACACCAGGGCCACTCCAGGGTCTCTCGTGGGGTTACCTTCCACGCGGAGGCTGGCTGTGCTCTTGGAAGCTTCAGTCTCGCACATGTACTCGCCCGAGTCCTTGAGCGAGGCCGCATGCACAACCAGCATGGCCCTTGTGCCTTCAACGAGCAGCTCATACTTCTGACTCTTGCGAATGGCCTTCCCGTCCTTCAGCCAGCGCACCGGGGTGCCAGCCTGCGACAGCTCGCAGCTCAGCACCACATCCTCACCTGGTGCAGCCCGCTGGTCTTCCAAGGGCTTCACGATGTCTGCCGGCCTCTCTGAGGGGAGCAGAGCCAGTAGCTCATGAGGCACGGCCACGGCCCCAGCCATGGCCACACTCCCAGCCATGCCTGGGGCGAAAGCAGGGCCAGCATTCAGGGACCTTCAGACTCCCAAGGCCGAGACCACAGAACCTACAGGCCTGAAACTCTGGGACCTCGGACTTGGGAGTCTCAGAGCCCTGGAGTTTGGGAGTCCCCACAGTCACAACAAGAGAGGGGTGTGGGAGGTAGCTATTAGAGCACAGAGTCTTATGTTCTCAGCATCGTTAGGAGCCCTGCAACTCAAATCGTGACCATGGGCAGAGGCAGGCTGTGAACTGAACGTCATGCGTCTGCACTGGTATTTATGCTGGCAGCACGCTCAGAAATGACCACGGTGACTCCATAGACAGTGAGCCACGTGCCCTGGGGCTAGTGCGGCAGTCAGACCCCAGGTCAGAGACCAGAAACCCTGCTCCCGTCCAAAGACTCAGAACCTCAGCCGAGACAGTGAGCCCCCGGATGACCAGAAGCCCCCAGTGCCCAAATAGGTGTCTCGGGGCCCCATCAGAGGCTGGAGAAGACAGTCCCCAGGAACACTCCCTGGCGGCTGCCCGAGGTCCCCGCCCAGCAGACCCCACCAAGGAGATACCCTGTCCCGCCCCAGCCAGGGGTGCCCACCTCTGACGATGAGTGCGGCCTTGGAGGTGAGGCACTGCACAGAGAAGACCACCTCCCCGGCGTCACTTAGCACGGCATCTCGCACAGCCAGGGTGTACTTGCGGCCCTGGCGTGTGGCCTGGAAGCGGCCGGAGCTGCCCACGGTCTTCCCACCGACGGTCCACACAGCCGTATCACTGGTATTCTCGTGGGACAGGACACACTCGAAGCTGCAGCTCTCGCCCTCCTGCACTTCCACCGTCTTCAGCCTCTTGGTGATGCCCACGTGCAGGTCTGCAGACCATGGGAGACGGCCGTCATGCCGGCCAGGCCCACAGATGCCCACCGTCAAGAACACACCATCGAGCCCACAGTGGCCCAGGCCAGACCCCGGGAGAGGCGAGACCAGCCCTCCCCAGCCCCACCCGTGGCCAGCCTGCTGCCCCTCAGGCAAACGCCCCCCTGCCTCCTGCGGGCTGCACACTGGTGGTGGATGGACAACAGCTGTGAGTCCCCCCAACGGCGGCTGCCTTCCTATCTCTACAGAACAATGTGCAGAGAACAAGCACGGCCCACGGTGGTCGCCAGCCCCAAGGCTCCCACCAGAAGGAGAGTGCCCTGAAGGAAGGAGCATCGGCCCTGGGACAAACTCACCACACCACCCTCCCTTTCTGTCTCATCTCAAATCCGGCCACACTGTCTGAGACCCGACATGGCGGTCTCAGAGGAGCAGGCCCCCCTGCATGTGGGGAGAACAGGATTATCAGAGCTGGGCCAGGACAGCGGTGGATAACAGAGGCCAGGCATCTGCCCCGTGGTCTGAGGCCAAGCTGGGACGATGTCTGAAAGGAACGTGGCCCGCCTACAGTTGCCTTCACCAGGCTGTGCCCGTGCCTGGGAGCCCTTGCCAGGCATCTCCTGCCTGACACCTCCAGGAGGCTCCCCTGACATCCGTGCACTAGCCCACACGTTCCGTGGTGTAGGGTGAACGTCTCTGGCTCTGCCTAATCTCTCCCAGCGCGGGGCTCTACCAGGCAAAGCCAGTCCAGTTTCCCACCCTTGGCTCTGCTGCCCATCATCCTTGACCCAACCTGTACCTGGGCCTCCTATGACCATGTCAAGCCAGCTCAGGAGAACAGGCCTGGGCCTCGGAGAGTGGGTGGGGCCCTGGCAGAGGCGACCCCGCCCCAGTGCCACGCCCCCGAGCCCGGGCCCCGCCCTCTGGGGCCGGCCAGCCGCAGCCACGCACCGTGCACATTGACGCGCGCGCGGGTCTCGTCGGTGCCCAAGTCGCAAGTGTACAGGCCCGCGTCGTCCCGGCTCAGATCGTGCACTACGAGCCCGCGTGTGCCCGCCGTGTGCAGGAAGTCGTATTTGTCGCTGGGGCCCAGCTCCACGCCATCCTTGAGCCACACCACGCGGGCCTGGGGGTCGGAGACCTCGCACTGCAGGGTCAGCGTTCCTCGCTCCTCCGCAGACACATCATCCAGCGCTTTCAGGAACACCACCGGCTTCGCTGCGGGGAGAGTGTGGGCAGGTAAGGGAGCGAGCCGCCACGTGAGACCCAAAGGGAGCCGGGCACGCGTCCCGGGGAGACCACACGGACTCCGCAGGGACGCCTCACCTTTGACCTCTAGGCGGGCAGTGGCCGTCACCTTGGGGGAAGAGGCGCGCACGATGCCCGCGTCCCCCCGCCGGACCCGCTTCAGCACCAGCGTGTGGCGGTGGCCTTCGTGAGTGATCTCGTGGAAGCTGTCGTTGTATAGGGGCGTCCCATTGAGCGACCACTCCAGCTCCTCGTCCTCGTGGGACAGCTCGCAGGAGAAGCAGGCGCGGTCCTCCTCCGTGACCTCCGCGTCCTGCAGCGGCTGCGTCACTGTCACCTCGCGCGCTGCCGGGAGCACACCGGCCGGCTCAGCGCTCACGCCACGGACGCCTGCCCCGATACCCTCCCGTGGCCCCGTGCCCTCGCTCCGTACCCTCCACGGTGACCTCGGCGCTGCTCTGGGCGTTGCCGGCCTGGCATCGGTACACGCCGGCGTCGGCGGGCGTGAGCCGCAGGACGCGCAGCTCCGCCATGTGCCCCTCCAGCCTCATCTTGAACTTGTGGGACGGCGCCAGGGGCGTGTCCCCTCTGTACCACTGCACGGCCTTGGGGGGCGGCTTGAAGTCGCAGGAGAGGACCACTGACTGCAGCTCGCGTCCCGCTTTGGGCTCCAGCGGCCGCGTGAGCACCACAGGGATGTCTGGGGGGTGGGGGAGGGCACAGCTGCGGCGAGCGGACCGGACCGCGGGGCCTGAACCCCAAAACCACCGCCCCCGCCCCGCGCCTGCCCATCGGCAGCCCCTACCCCTCTGCGCGCGCTCACCTGATACCACAAGGCGCGCGGTGGAGCGCGACTTGCCGATGGTGAAGTGCACCGGCCCGGTCATCGTGGAGCAGGTGCGCCGCAGGGTCAGCCGGTGCACAGTGCCCTCCTGCTCCACGCCCACGTCCGCGCCTGCCTGCAGCACCGTCTTCCCCAGGAGCCACTTGGGCGGCCGCACCGAGGGGATGGAAATCTCACACTCGAACCAGGCAGGGGCGGGCTCCATCACCGTCATGTCCTGCAGGTCCCGCACGATGGTGATGGATTGCTCTGTGGGCGAGGTCTCAGTCACCGGGTGCGGTGACCGCGGGAAGGCCGCCAGCCGCCCCTGCAGGCTCCGAGGTCCCTCCTGGGAACAAACCCTCTCCCCCACACACATGCTCACATCCTCCCCGGCTGCCCGCACGTGCCCAGTCAGGCCCTTCTCAGACTGGCCACCTCCAAGTGCCAGGGCAAATGGTAGGGGCAGTAGCTCCTGCCCCGGCACACGGGGCCACTGCTGGCGGCCCTGCCCGCACCTTCCACAAAGAACTGTGCGCTGGTCTTCACATTGCCAGCCTCGCAGGTGTAGGTGTCCTCGTCCTCGGGCTGCACGTCGTTGATGACGAGCTTGCGGTAGAGCCCATCGCTGACCATCTCGTACTTGGGCCCAGGACACAATTCTGCGCTGCCCTTGAACCACTGCACCTGGGCGCTGGCCCGAGACACCTGGCACTCGAGCACGCCGCGGTGCTTCTCCATGGCGATCTTGTCCCGCAGTGGGCGCAGGATGGCCACTGGCAGCTCTGTGGGCGTGGGGGGGGGGGAACGGGGGGGCGGGAGGAAGGGGGGTAAGGGCCAGCACTCATTGCTCCCGAGCCCCTGGGCTGGGTACTGTGCCTGTGCCACCTCCAACCAGCCAGGCTGGGCCACTGCGCTGCGGGCCAACACCCACGCAGACCCGTCTGCCGGGGCCAGTAGGTAGCTAGGCAGAGGGTCGCCCTCAGGGCCGAGACCCTCAGTGTACAATTGACCACCAGGAAGGTGGGCGCACCTGCACACCCGCCCTTTCCCAATGCGCCAGCCCCACATGCCCGCCCCGCCCTCACCCCGCATCCTCCCCGTATCCCGCCCTCGCCCATCCACAGGCCCTCCCTTCCTCGTGATCCATCACCACTCTGTCATCAAGGCCCCCAGGGAAGGCCTCCCACTCCCTGCCTGCCAGGGCCTCACACCCTTCTCCGTGCTTGCTGCAGTCTCAGGATGAAGAACCCTTTGGTACTTCCATTTTAAACAAGGGAGGAGACCCCAAGCCCTCACAGCCCAAGGCCCCTCCCCCAGCCGCCATCTTACCGCCAAGAAGGCAACACCCACTTTCCTTGTCCTGGGTCACTGCTCTCCTGAACCCGGGCCCAGAGCCCCAGGCCTGCCCCAGGACAGCAGGCCTGTCCGCCCTGCAGGGCCCAGCACACGTGCGTGTTCACACACACTGTCCGGCAGCCCCTTCCCCAAGCCGGTCTCACCTTTCACTCTGAGCTGAGCTCGCGATTCTGCATTTTCCGCCACAAATTTGATTTCCCCTGCGTCTTCGGCCAGTACCCTCCGGTAGACAAGAATGTATGTCCTTCCTGGGAACACAGGCCACTCAGCTCTGGGGGCGGTGGGCAGGGAAGGGAAGGTGGAGAGACCCTCCCACGGCCGCCCCTTATCCTAGTCGCACCTTCTTGGCGGATGCGCACATTGTCACTGGGACGAAGCTTACTGCCCTCCCGGAACCACTGGGCGGGCACCTCGTCGTGGGAGACCTCGCAGGAGAAGCTGGCGCCCTCCTTCTCCATCACCTCCACGTCCTCCAGGGGCCTCACAATCTGGACGTTGCGGCCTGGGGCAGCGAGCAGGCTCTGCCACACCTGGACGCACAAAGCTGCCCCCCTGCTCCCCTGCCCCAGCTGGCTGAGGGTACAGGAGTAGAGCACAGCCCCCTGGGGGATGCAGGAGGACCAGGGGGCTCTTGCACCTGCCCCGCACCTGCCGATCCACCACTCTGCCCGCCCTCACCTTGCACCTTCAAGGAGGCCGAGCTCTGGGCGTCGTGGGCATCACACACATACACGCCCTGGTCTCCAAGCTCACACCGGTAAATGATGAGGCTCCTACAGGCACCCTGGGCCATCACGCCCACCGTCTTGCCCACCTGTAGCTCCACGCCGTCCTGTGGAGGGACAGGCCACGTCAGGCTCCCAGCTTGGCCAGCAGAGCCATCCCACACCTACCGTCACACAGTGAGGAGCAGGAGTGGGCAGAGGAGTCCGGGGGACAGAGGCACCTTCAGCCAGCGCACGTCCACGTTGGGGCGAGACAGCTCACACTCCAGGGTCACCTTGTCCTTCTCTGTGGCCACGACGTCCTGGAGCGGGCGCGTGAATCTGACCGGCAGCTCTAGGGAGGCAGGAGCGGGAGGTGAGAAGCATGGACTGGAGGTGCCCCTCCGGGCTGGGCCGCAACCTGAGCTGGAGGAATCACTCAGCCGGCTCTAGGAATGAGCGCCCCCTCGTGATTCCGAATCCCTGCCCCCACCTGCTTCCCTGGGCCAGCTTGGCGACAAGGGCAGTTGCGGTGTGGAGTGGGTCCACGCACCCATAACCGTGAGCCGTGCGGATGTATGCACGCCCTCTGCTTTGAAGGCGACGAGGCCGCTGTCCTGCGGCCGCAGCCCCGAGAGCGTGAGGGTGTGGGTAGGGCCACGCACTGCCATTTGGCACGTGGGCCCCGGCTGCAGCCGCAGGCCGTCGCGCGTCCAGCTGCCTTCCACGTCGGTGTGCGACAGCTCCACGTCCATGGTGGCCGTGCCCTGCTCCCGTGCCTCCACCTCCTGCAGGCCCCGCACAAGCCGGACCTGGCGCACTGCGGGACAAGCGTGGGGGCAGGTGAGGCACTGCGCCTCAGACCCTGGTCCTCGGGCCAGCCCCGACTCCCCACCGCCGGAGGGGGCCTAAGAGCTCAGCAAGGTGCCTGAAGGGGGTGGGGCGGGCCTGCCACTCCAGGGGAGGCCCCCCCCCACGCTTCCCACTGCCCCGCCCTGTCCCCAGGGCCTGCCCTCAGGGTGGGGGTGGGGGAAATCTGCTCCCCTCCCACCTTAGCCCCCCTCCTCCTAGAAGCCCGACCTCAGGCCAAGCCCACCCTGCCACTCACTTTCCACCGTGAGCTTGGCTTGCGTCTTGTCATCCGGTGTCTCACAGCCATAGAAGCCGCGGTCAGCGAAGCCCACACTATGGATGACCAAGCAGTGACTCTCGCCCTGGGCGTGGATCGCCAGGTTCTTGCCCGGCGCCAGGACCGCGGCATTGCGTGTCCACTTGACGTCGGGCCATGGCCGCGTCAGCTCCACCCCCATGGTCACCGAGCTCCGCTCCTCCACCGTCTGCGGCTCCAGCTTCTTCCTGAACAGCACTGGAGCCTCTGGGGACAGAAAAGGGAGGTCACCTCAGCCGCTGTCACTCTCGGAAAAGCCAGCCGCAGAGGGCCCCCACCAGGACCTCACATTCGGACTTCAAGCTGGGCAAGGCCCTGGCGGTACTCAGGGCCCGGCCGCACACTTGCACAGGTACAATTTTACGGGAGGAAATCGAAGCTGACGGGGGCTTCTCCTTCCCCAGCCCCCTCCCACCTGCTGCTGCCCTGCTCTGAACAACCCTGCCATGTCCCACCTAGTGCCTGGATCTCCTAAGGGTGGCCAGTGACCAGCAGCATTAGGATGTGGGAGCTGGTGAGCCAGGCAGCCTGTGAGCCCACAGGCCGCTGCTTCAGGCTCTGCTTTAAGGAGAGCCTGGGCAGGTGCACGTTACGGAAGAGAAACAGGCTCAAGGGGGCTTCCAGTCTCAGGCTGTGCTGTGATCTTCCCAGAAGGTGCATCAGCCCATGTATTCCCTTACTCAAAAACCTGCGATGGCTGCCACTTACCCCCAGGTGAGTCCTGGCTCTCCCCAACACAATCTGGCTACAGCCGGCAAAGCATGTTTCCACCTCCTGCCTCTGCTTGCCCTGTCTGCCAACTCCACTCCCTCCCACCTTGCTGTCCATGGGCTCAGCGTGGGACGCCTCCTCCAAGAAGCCTCTGCCCACTCCCAGCCCAGGTGAGCAGTACAGGAGTTTACTTTCTCTCCTCAGAGCAAGTGCCTGGTCCCTCGGTCTCACCCAAATCTCCTCTGTGCAGCCGACAAACCCCGGGTCCCCTGAGGTCAGCGGGACGAGCTGGCTGCAGGCCAGTAGCGGCATGCGCCCGCGGAACCAGCCCAGGGGGAGGCGCCCTCCCTGCGCCCCAGGCGTGCACCTCGGACTCGGAGGGCAGCGGCGGACGTGACGCCCTCAGCCTCGGCGGTGATCTGGCCGGCATCCTGCAGGACCAGGCCCGAGATGGTCAGGCTGTGGCTGCCGCCGCTCTGTGATATGACAACCTTCTCACTGGGCTGCAGCTGCGCGCCGTCCCGGAACCACGTGACCGCCGCGTCCGCGGGGGTCACCACGCACTGGAAGGTGGCCTCGCGGCCCTCCTCCGCAACCACGGCGCTCAACCCGGACGTGAACTTGACCTCGCGGGGCACTGTGGACAGAAGCTCCGTTTGAGACGTGAGCAAGAGGAGCGGAGGTCCCACCTTGCAGACGCCGCAGAAGGACGCCTCCTCCAGGAAGCCGCTCGGAACGTCCGGCCCCGCGCCCCAGCCCGCCCGCCCGGCGGCCGCGTACCGCTGACGGTGAGCCGCGCGCTGGTGCGGTCGTCGCGGCTCTCGCACACGTACTCTCCCGCGTCCTCAGCCCGCAGGCCCGACACCGTGAGCGAGCGCCGGGACCCCGCGGCCGCCATCTGGAAGCGCTTGCCGGCCCGGAGCTCCGTGCTCCCGCACCGCCACACCACCTCGGCCTGCGCCGGGCTCAGCTCGCAGGCCAGCGTCACCGTGCCGCCCAGATCCCCGCGCACGGGCTCCAGGGGCCGGCAGAACTTGGTGGCCACCTCTGCGGGAGGGAAGGGACGTCAGCCGGGCGAGGCGCAGGCTACTCTGCGCTGCCCGGTCGCGCGCCCTGAGTCCCAGCCTGGCTCCGCTCTGGGACGCCACAGACACGGGGTTCCCAGAGGACTGCCCCCTGCCCCGCTGACCTTCCACCTGCACTGGGAAGTCCTGCGCCTCCGCGCCCACGCGGCAGCTGTAGACGGCGCTGTCCATGGTCTGCGCACCGCGCAAGGTCAGGGTGTGGGTGTCCCCCAGGCTGGCCATCTCGTGCCGCTTGCTGCGGCGAATCTCCACGCCATCCTTGAGCCACGTCACCGCGGCCACAGAGGGTGTGGCCAGCGTGGCCGTCAGGACGATGTCCTCGTGTTCCCTGACCACCAGAGGCTCCCTGCGGCCGGGTCTCTCCAGGGCTGGTGGCTCAGGCTCCAGCTCTGGGGGCGGGGTGGGGAGGGTCAGTGGGCATGAGAGCAGGGACCCTGGCACCCACGGCCTGGGCCCCGCACCCCACCCTCGGTGGGACAAGACCTGAAACAGAACCCTCCCAACCTCCCATCTCCTGCAACGGCCAGCTCTGTCCAGCCCTTGGCTGAAGCCTCTCCACTGAGCCAGCCCGAGAGCAAACAAAGCAGAGCCACACGCCGCCTGATGGCACCATCCAGGCTCCCGGAGATGGTGCAGGACAGCCAGGCGGAGCCCAGGGACTACAGCCTGAGGCCCACCAGCTCTGTCTCAGCCAAGAGCCAAGAGCCCGAGACCACTGTCCTCCTGGGAAGCACGGGCCCCTGGGAAAACACTGCAGGGAGAGTGGCAGGCAGCCTGGAGTGTGGGCCAGCATTCCAGAAGGGCCTCGGGGAAAAGGGCCAGGAGGGGAGGCATGCAAGGGCAGCCTGGGTGGTGGGACATCAGGGCAAACTGGTAGGTGCAAAACTTCAGTGCCTCCAGCAGCCAAGCTGGACAGAGCCTGAGGCCCAGAGGGGAGGGCAAGGCCCTGGGAGGGGCCCTGGAGGGACCCTGTGAGGTCTGACCCAGGAGAACTAGAAAAGTCATATTGGCTACAGGGCTGGGGACAGGTGGGTGAGGGCCACAGCTGGGGACAGGGGCAGTGTCAGTCAACTCAGGATGGTGAAGCCTGACGATGTCATCGGCTGCTGGGGTGGGGGTGGGGGGTTGGAGAGGGACAGGTGCAGACAGTACATGGACATGGCGCAGGCCCAGGCCATGATGGGCATCTGGCCACAGGGCTGGCCTAAGGACAGCTGGACAGGCCGGGCCCCAAGGCCAGAGACAGGGACCTCATCCTCACTGAAGGTAATGGCACCCAAGTCCAGCAGCCCCTCAGGTGAGGTTCCCAAGAGCAAGGCTGGGCTCTCCAGCTGCCCAGAGGGAATTAAAATGGGAAAAGTGTCTGCTCCAGTCCCCATTTCCACAGACCTCAGGCCTGAGCAGCCCGCAGATGGCTAAGGAAGGTGCAGCGGTAGGTTTCATGCTGGGGAAAGTGGGGATGGCGTGAAAGGTCCAGGAACTTTGCCAGCAGATGCCCAGCTCCACGAAATGACCTCGGAGTGGACAGGGTGCTGGGCACATCAGTAGAGAACAGAGAACAGGACAACTGCTCACACGAGGCAGGGACAAGCCTCACAGAGGGGTGCCCATCTGGGGGATTTGTCAGGTGCTGATCTGCCACAACCAGCTAGAGCCTGGTGCCCACCTGTGACATCCAGGCGGAAGGAGACCTTCTGGCCCCCAGCCTCACAGCTGTACTCCCCAGCGTCCGCCTTCCCTGCCTGCTGCACCACCAGCTGCCGGGTGCAGCCCTTGGCCTCCACATGCACTTTCGAGCTCGCACTCAGCTTCTTCCCATCCTTGAACCATGTCACCTCTGTCTGGGCCTGGGCCACCTCGCAGCTCAGAGTGGCGCTGGCCCCCGCCTTAGCCTGCACCTGGCTGTGCGCCAGCTGCTCCTTGGCAAACACCACTGTGGGCTCTGGGGACAGAGAGGGGCATAGGGTGAGAGACAACATCTAAGGCACATGGTTAAACGTTCAAAGTACTGTTTATGAAAAGACTTTCCTTCCTTCACACCTTGCACAGGAGCCACAGTAGAAACAAAGGAGGGCAGGGAACCAGCGGCAGGTCCATTCACCCAGGAGTCTGCCTCTGAGCCCCTGTTCCGGCCCCTTATCTGACAACTGTTCCTGCATCGAGACCCTGCCGTCTTCGTGAATGGAGCTGTGGAAGTCTGCAGATCTGCGACCCCAATGCCCACACTGGCTCTCTTCAAGGGCACACTGTCTGTCCGCACACGGCCTTTGCAGTCCACTAGTCAATTATCAATCCCACCCCACCCCATCCCGCCAAATAAGCACTTATTCGGATTGGATTGTTAGTGGACATCTTAGTTTCCCCCATGGATGTCTATCCATTTATTTCACTCTTCTTTACAGTCTCTTGAAAATATCTAACCATCCCCTCCCACACGGCATCTAAACATCTCTTATTAGACTTGGAATGAAAACCATGATACCTCTGATGTTATTGCAAATCTTTTAAACTTTCATTTTCCAATCATTTGTTGCTAGTATATAGATAGTATATACATATATATATTTCTCTATGTCGATTTTGAATGTGGTAATCTCTCTCAACACTCTCACTAGATCTAACAATTTCTCTTTTGGATAAATCACATCTGCTGTGAATTCTACTTCTGTTTTTTGAAAAATTTTTACTTTTTATGTTATTTTGTTTATTTTCCTCCCCTTTATTTGTGCTGTGCAGTGTGGGATGGAAGTGGTGACATGGCTTTCCTGTCCTGTTCCCCAGCTCAAAACAAATCCTTCACCATTTCACTTTGTGAAGTGAGCACGACTTTTCTGCAATCCATTTATCAAATTCAGGAAGAATTCTTTTACTTATACTTTGTTAGCATTTTAAGGCATGAATTGATGCTAGATTTTATCCAACATTTCTCCTGAAATTATGATGTAAAATTATATCAAAGACTTGATTCTGCATGTATTGAGGTAATCACATTGATTTTCTTCAATCTGTTAATGTCGAGCTTTACGTTGATTTGCTAATGTTTCTAATGTTAAACCAGCCTTGAGTCCTGGTACATTCTGAATTTTATCAGGCTGTAGGATTCTTTTCACATACTGCTGAATTCAGTTTGCTAATTGTTTTTTTTTTTTACCATATTGGCCTTGAAATCCATAATAGATTTGCTTATAATATGAATTCTTCCTACTGGCCTGTCATATTACAATATCAAAATTATGCTACCAGATAAAAAGAGTTAAAAAGTTGATCTCCTTTTTCTATTCTCTAGAAGATTCTCCATGGACAAGGTATAATTAATTTCTAAGTTATTGGAAGACTTTACCAGTAAAGCACTGGGCTTAGAATTTGTTCTATGAGAAGATTTTTTCCTACTGGTTCTATTTCTCCAATAGGACTGTTTGAGCTGTCTGTTTCTTCTTAGGTCGGTTTTTATTTAGTTTTCTAGAAATAGGACAATTTCTCAAACTTTTCCTATTTTCTTGCACAGAATACTGTCAGATTCTCCTCAATAGCATGTCAAACATACACAGCAGGATTCTTGGTATCCATGCACACCTACAACATTACACACTGACACAACAACAAACAGCTACAGGTGGCACCCAGGAGCCCATGTGAGACCTCAGCCGACCCTCATGTGAGTTAAACCCTCCTAAGAAAGGGGAAAACAGCAAGTTCACAGACTTCTCTGTGAACCAGCCAGGAGGGCACAAACCCACCCTCACCATTAGGAAACGCTATGAAATCAAC
>NC_060273.1:135022230-135051406 GCF_021613505.1 Equus quagga
CTCAGCTTCTTCCCGTCCTTGAACCACGTCACCTCCGTCTGGGCCTGAGCCACCTCGCAGCTCAGTGTGGCACTGGCCCCCGCCTCGGCCTGCACCTCCCTGTGGGTCGGCTGCTCCTTGGCAAACACCACCGTGGGCTCTGGGGACAGAGAGGGACACGGGGTCAGAGACAATCAAATTTCCAGTTCTGAATGAGAGTCCACCCTTGAATCACGACACCATAATGCCTGCCCCGCCCTGTCTTTCTCAACACAGAGAACTCATACTGCTCAGATGCACAAAGCAGGGAGCAGGTCGGTTCTCAGAATCTGCATCCTGCCCCTTCAGTAATTCTCAGGTCTGTCTATGTTACAATTCAGGCTCTGGCATCTGTTTAGCAGCAGTGATTTCATAATTATCTTAAAAAATGGAGGCACAGTTTGAAGCCAGCACTTCAAAGCATAGGTATTGTCAAGGAGATATCCTTATGCAGAGTCACCAAGAATGGGCGATATCCCTGAGTCACAAGAACAGTGATACTTAGGGCTGCTCATGCAGTCTACAACTCCTAGTGCGCCAGTCACCATCCATGTAACCAAATCCCTGGCCTTGAGATCAGGGTTGTTTTTTTATTAACTTACTTCCTTAGCTTCACAGCATATTATTCCATGACCCATTCTGTTACCCTTGACTAGATTTTCTTCTTTATGAAATACATCCATTGGTAATTCTTTCAGAAGGTTTTGTGAACAGTAAATTCTCTCCATCCATTCTCTGAAAATGTCTTTACTTCTCCCTGACTTTTGAATGGTGGTTTAGCTGGATATAGAATCTAGGTTGACGGTCACTGTCCCTCGCTACTTTGGAGATTATGTCATCTTTCCTGTGCTCTTCACTGCTGTCCACAAATCTACAGGAAGGATAACTGTCGCTCCATAAATCTTTTTCTGGTCTCAGGTTGTTTTTAAGATCTCCTCTTGGGTTCTGGCCTTCTGTGGTTCACTACGGTGTGTCTAGCTGTGAATTTATTTTCTTAGCATTTCCCATATTCTTCGTGGGATTCGAAGTTTTGGAATCACGTTTTACCACTCTAAAAATTGTCTACATGAGTTTTTTCATTATTTCATCTTCATCATTCTAGCCTCTCCCAGAAATTGTTTTAGACATATGTATGGCCTCCTGCTTCTCTTCTCCATATCCATCAATATCTCTTATTTTTTATCTCCTTGTGATTCACGCTGAGTAATTTCTGCAGATCTATCTTCCAATTCAGAAATTCTCTCTTCAGCTACGTCTAATTTGCTGTTTATCCCTCTACCAAATTGTTCATTACGAATGTTGTGTCTCTTATTCTAGGACTTTTGGTTCTTCGAATCTGCCCATTTTTTTCCATGGTATTTTGCTTTTTCTTATGTTTCCAAGTATCCCATATATCTCTTTAATATTGTAAATATGCTTATTTTAGATACTCTTCCAGATTGTTCTTCTATCATCTGAAGTCCCTGGGTGGTCTAATCCTGATCTTCTTTGTAACTTACAACTCTTGTTTACACTGGGTTGTTTCTCTGGTGCTTAGATACACTTTTATTGTGAACCAATCATTAGCGGGGCTTCTTTACTTGACAGTAATTAAGTGTGGCCTCAGGGGTGGTAGCCCTCCTGAGTATTTCACATTTACTCCTGCCAGGGACTCCAGGATCTCTGGCCTGGAGCCCCATGTTTTTCAGGGTTTTTTGTTTGGTTGGTTTCTTGCTGAGGAAGAGTGGCCCTGAGCTAACATCTGTGCCAGTCTTCCTCTATTTTGTATGTGGGTTGCTGCCTCAGCGTGGCTGCCACTGAGTGATGTAGGTCCATGCCTGGAAGCTAAGCCCAGGCCTCTGAGGTAGAGCATGCTGAACTTAACCGCTAGGCCACAGGCCGGCCCCCTGGAGCTCCACCTTTAAGTTAACTTCTCAGTCTGGGGTCTTCAGTTATATAAATTAAAACCCCAATCCCAAGTAACAAACAGGTTTCCATTTCCTGGGGGAACTTTCCCACCCGAGCCAAGGCAGACAGCCCAGTGCCCTGTCACCTCCCTGGGCTGTGGGCAGATCACTCTTCTGGTCCATCTTTTCCTTAACGATGTGTTTCTACTAGCACCCCTCTTTGTATGGTCTTTGTCCCACCTCCTCACCTCTCTCACCTAAGCACCCACTGCCTATGTGCAAGCTGGTGGTGTGAGTCAGGCCCTGGTCTGGAACCAAACCCCACTGTGCACCAACCCATCACTCACTGCTTTAGAGTTCCCTTCCCTCTTCACTTCCAGGACCTGGAAATTTCCCTTGCAAGTTCAGATAGTAACCTAACCTGACTTTGCTCCATTCTGCCCCACATTTTCAGATGTCCACGGTGGGAGAGTTTCACACTACAGCAGTCTGCAGTACCGCTGGAACCAGAAATCCAGATGGGTGTTTTCAACTCTACTTCTCCAGATGAGATTATTCAATTTCATCTATTAGGGACTTTGTGCTCTGCAAACGCCTCTCTGATTTCCCAGGGAAGCCAGCAGAAGCTCTGAACTCCCCCTGAATTGGATTTTTTATCTTTTTTTTTAAAAAAAAATGCATCTGTGTCCAAAATGCAAATGGTTCTATTTTTATGCCTTAAACATATTTTTCATGGAGGAAAAGATAAAGTGTCAAGCTGGCTGTCTTGCTTGCTCATCCTCAATAACCTGGTACCACGCAGGGGCAAGCGCCTGGACAGCAGGCAGTGATGAGGATCCAACAATCCACACAGTGGTTCACGGGCCTTCTGGGCCCACGGTTGGCCTCTGCCTCAGTGGGTCTTCCCCTCTGCTGTCTCACCAACCCCTCAAAGCTGGGCTTTGGAAAACAGCCGCAGACATGGCTGGGTCCACTTCCTCAGCCCAGGTTCACCTCACCAAAGCCCACAGGCCCATCCTTCAGCTCCTCCCCTGCCTCTCTGATTTCTCTGTGGCATTAGTGCCCTCACTGCACCCTTTGCAGGAAAGTCTTCTCCTGGTTCCACGGCAGGGCTCTCTCTGGGTTCTCCCACTGCCCCTGAGCCTCTCCCTTCATGGTCCCAGCTCCCTCAACACTCCCAGCATAGGTCCTGCCATCACCCTCTCTTTCCAGACTGACTTTTCCCCCAGGTTCCCTGACACATGCCCAGCCTCTCCCACCACCAATGGGCCAGCAACTCCCAAGTCTTCTCTCCAGCCCAGCACTGACCAAAGTCCACGCCCAGACAGTTGACCACCCCCTGGACACTCTAGGCACCCACGCTGGCTCATCACCCACTCCTCCCAAGACACCTGCCCCTGTCTACCTGCCACATCCCAGATAGTGGAGGGCTCCCACATGCTTCTTCCCCACATCTACCTGACCACCACTCTATCCACTCCACCCCCATTCCCTCTCCATGCCCTTGACTGTGGCCTCTATTTGGGCCTAGGCATCTCCTATCCCAGGGCAGGGGCTCCTGCCTGGTTTCCCTGTGTCCAAATCCGTTCTCCCCAGTGCAGCCAGAGTGGCCGTTCCAAAACCCAAATCTAAACGAGTCCCTTCTGTGCTTCTGTGCCAGAATCAGGAGCCCACTCCCCTCAGCGGACACTGCAGGTGGGGCGTCCAGAGGAAGATCTCTGCCGTGAGATGTCCTCAGGGGTCAGGAGGTCCTGGCAATGCAAGAGCCTTGGTGAGAATCCACGTGCCCCTCGTGGATTTGACGCCCACCTGCTTGCCTGCCCTGCTCTCCCAGCAATGACACTCTTGCTTCTGAAACCACAACTTCTCATTTTCATCTCTTCTCTGGTGAGGCTACTGCCTGGCACTCTGCGAACTGACAAGCCCTCACAAATCCACCACGTGAAGCAGACAACACCCAACCACAGCCAGCTGTCGCCCGCGGCCATGGCCAGATGGTACCGTGCAGCACCTGCTGCTCATTTCACGGCCCCAGACTCAGTCGCATTCTAGGGCATGGCTGCCCCAGGTCGCTACTGTTTCAATGTTCACTTCACAGAAGAATTCAGACTAATCTTGAGGGGAATTGTGCACTTTGTGCAAATGTTCCCAAATCACTCCTGAGCACACTGTGCATGTGTGTCTGTGTACATGTATGTCTGTGTGTGTGGGTATGTCTATATGCATATGTCGGGTGTGTGTACGTCTGTATGTCCGTGTGTATGTGTGTGTTTCTGAGTGTGTGTTGTGAGAGTGTATGTATGTTTAAATGTGTGTGTGTGTGTGTATGTAGAAGTGCATGTATGGGAGCATGTTTGTGGTATGTCTGTGTGTATTTGTGTGTCTGTGCATGTGTGTATACATACGTATGTGTTTATGAGCATAAATGTGTGTTTAAATGTGCGTGTACACGTGTGTGTAAGTGTGTGTGCATGTCTGTGTGTGCATGTCTGTGTGTGTGGACACGTCTATATGCAGATGTTGGGGGACGTGTATGTGTCTGTTTGAGACCATCTATCGATGGTTGCACTTGGGGAAGAAGCATGTGGGAGCCCTCCACGGTCACTCTGACGCCAGAGCTGAGCCCACACCATGAGGTCTGCGGCTACACAGTGGTCTCCCTTCAAAATTCACCTGAACAAGTTACAAATACCACTGTAAGGAGACTTAGGATATGTCCCACACTAGAAACGCCAAGGTTTGGGTTCATCTGCATAGTTACAAAAATTAAACTTGTATTTTCACAAAAGCGTCTACGGGCAGCTCCCCTTTCACACACGCACCCTTCACCCTGTCTTGCTCACCAAATGCAGCTACAAGGCCACAGAGTAACTATTTGAGGGCTCTCAAAGTAAGCGGTAGTAGGTGGATTGTGGGAAAAAAAAGAGTTCCAAGTCCCAATAAAAGAGAAAGGAATCTGCCTTTCTCCCCTGGCCTGCACACAGGGTAGCCCCAAATCCAGAAGCAGGCTCCTCAGCTCTTGCACAAGGTGTGAGGAAGGGAACCCCAAGACACCCTGTTTTTTCTCCATGCTATCACACTCCAGCCCATGAAGACTTAAGACCCCTAAAACTGTGAGGGCATGGAGTGTTCCTCTCCAACTGAAGGAGCTCTGGTCCCTAGAGGGAGGAGTGAGCCCCACTGACCTTCCTCTCTCTGAGCTCCCATCACTGGTTCTGACACAGGTGGTGCCATGGCAAGGCGGCGTCAGAGCAGCATACCTTACCTCCAGCCTTCCAACTACAGAACTGAAAAGGAATCCCCAGGGTCCCAGAGAGGCTGGAGAATGAGAAGCTTAGGATGTGGCACTGAGGTCACTCAGGAACTCCAGGGCTCACCCCTAGTCCATGCGTGAGTGGGTCTGACTCTCATCAGCACACCAAGGACTGTGAGCCCTAAACTAGGACACAAGCCACTGTCCACCACACTGACCACTGGGTGGGCATGTTCACGACAGATCCAAACGGCACTTCAAAGTCTTTGGAAACAACCCGTGGGAGGCTGGCAGGAACCCACAGCCTGAACTCAACTGGCTAATTTCCAGCTAAGGAATTCAACCTTCCCCATAGGATGTAAAGAAGACCCAGTCTCACAACATGGTATTCAACACGTCCAGGATACAATCTGAAATTACTTGGCCCATGAGGAACCCAGAAAACTCCCAATTCACATGCAGGGGAAAAGACTATTAACAGATATAAATGTCAAGATGACACAAATCTTGGAAATATCTGACAAAGACTTTAAAGCAGCTATTACAAAAATGCTCCAACAAGTAAAAGCAGATACCCTTGAAAGGAATGGGAAAATAGGAAATCTCAACAAAGAAATACAAGAGGTAAAGAAGAATCAAGTGAAACTTTTCTAAGTAGACTAATATAATAAGTGAAATAACTCACTAAATAGGCTCAATGTCAGAATATAGACAAGAGAAGAAAGAGTTATTGAACTTGAAGACAGATCAATAGGAATTATCCAGTCTAAACAATGGCAAGAAAGGAAATTTCTAGAAAGAGCCTCTGGAACCTATGTGACAAAACCAAAAGGACTAAAACTTCTGCTGTTAGTCCTAGAGAGGAGAAAGAGAGCAGTGCAGAAAGAGAGAACTCAAAAACAACGCCTAAACCTTCTCAGGGTTAGTGAAAGACCTAAACCAGACTAAAAGAGCCTAACAAAGCCCAGACAGAATAAACCCAAAGTAATCCACACCCAGACAGACCACACCAAAACTGCTGGGAACTGAGGACAAAGAAAAACTCTTGAAAGCAGGCAGACAATGCTAACACACGATTTGTAGGGGAACATGTTGAATGACTGTGAATTTCTCACCAAACATCAGTCAATGCTGAAAGAAAACCATCAGCCCGGAATTCTATATCCAGCAACAATATCCTTCAGGAACGAAGGTGAAATACTGACGTTCCAAAGTAAGGAAACCAAGAAAATTCATTGCCGTCAGATCTGCTCTAAAAGAATTGCTAAGGGAAGTTCTTCAGATAGAGGGAAATGATATTGTAGGAAGACCTGGAACACCGGGAACGAAGGAAGAACAACGGAAATGGTAAACATCTGGGTGTCATGGACCATGAATCATGTCCCCCCAAATCCACATGCTGAAGCCCTAAGTCCCCGTGTTGGAGGCAGGGCCTTTCGGGAGTGGACTACGTTAGAAGAGGTCATAACGGGGGGGCTCCAGTCTGACAGGATCGGTGTCCTTACAAGAAAAGGAAGAGACACCAGGGATGTCTCCTGCTCCCCCCGTGCCCACAGAGAAAAGACCACGAGAGGACACAGCTGTCTGCCAGCCAGGAAGAGAGCGCTCACCAGAAACTGGCATGCTGGCACCTGGTGGCACCTGATCTGGGACTTCCAGCCTCAAAACCGTGAGAAATAAGTTTCTGCTATTTAAGCCACACGACCTGTGGTGCTTCGTAAGGGCAGCCTAGACTGACTCATACACTGGGGAGTAAAACAGATCACGCCCTCCTCTTGAATTCTTTAAAACGTGTTTGATAGCTGAAAGCAAAATTCATCACATCACCTGAAGAGGTTTTCAGTAATAAAGATAATGCATAAAACAGCTGATAACATAAAGGTGGGAGGACAATAAGACCTATTTGTTGATAAAGTCCTACATTCCGACTGAGTAGTAAAATACTGACTCTGAGTAGATGGTGAGGAGGTGAGTAAGTGTAGTGCAATCCCTAGGGCGACCACACAAAAATATATGCAAAATCACAATAGATAAATTAAAATGGACTACTAAAAACATCACAAATAACCCAAAAAGGCAGGAAAGGTGAAAAAGAGGAATAAAAAAAGAGGAAAAAAAAACAGAAACAAATAATAAAATGGTAGACCTGAATCCAAACATACCAACTATTGCATTAAACGAAAACAGTCTAAACACACTGATTATAAGACAGAGATTGTCAGAATGGATCAAAATGACCCAACTTTATGCTGTCTACAAGAAACTCACTTCCAACATGTGTAGGTAAAAGTAAAAGAATGAAAAATACACACAGTGCAAGCACTAATCACTACATTTCTGGAGTATTTACATTAATATCAGAGAGAAGACTCCTGAGCTAAGGAAATTGCTAGGGATAAAGAGAGCATTGCACACAGATAAATGGGTCCGTTTACAAGAAGACATAACAATCCTAGATGAGTAAGTGCCTAACAAGAGAGCTTCAAAATACATGAAGCAAAAATTGACAGAACTGCAAGAAAACCCAGGAAGCCCGCAATTATAGCTAGAGACTTCAACACTCTTAGCACAACAGTTGACAGAATTAGTAGACGGAAAATTCTCAGGCATATAGAAGAACTGAATTAGTGTGACTTGCATCTGTAGGACATTCCACCCAACAGCAGAACACACACCCCTTTCAAGTACACACAGTACATTCACCAACATGGCCCATATGGTGGTTCACAAGAGATATTTCCAAAAATTTTTTAAAGTTGAAAAAATACAAAGTATGTTCTCTGACCAAAATGGAATTAGACTAGAAATCAATAACAGAGATAACAGTAAAGTCTCTAAACACTTGGAGATTAAACAGCACTCTTCTGAATAATATGTCAGTTTAAGAAGTCTCAAGGGAAATGGGTAAATATTTTAAACTGAACAACAATGAAAATACAACATATCAAAATGTGTAGGATAAAGTTAAAAGCTGTGCCTTGAGGGAAATTTAGAGTATTAAATATTTATATTATAAAATTAGAAAGATTTCAATTGGTAATCTAAGCTTCCGCCTTAATAAATTAGAAAAAGAAGAGCAAAATAAACCCACAGCAAGCAGAAGAATGGAAATAATAAAGATAAGAACAGAAATCAATGGCATTAAAAAAATAGAGAAAATCAGTGAAACCTATGCCTGGTTCTTTGAAAAGATGAAGAAAATTGATAAACCCCTTGCAATATTAAAAAAGAAAACAAGAGAAAAGACATAAACTAATAATATCAGGAATGAGACAAGGAATATCACCACAAACCCTGCAGACATTAAAAGTGTAATAAAGAAATACTACAAACAACTCTATGCACATGAACTAAACAAATTTGGTGAAGCAGACCAATTCCTCAAAAGCCATGAACTTCCAAAACGTGCCCAAGAGGAAACAGATAACTTGTACAGTTTCATAACTATAAATAAGATGTTTTTATCATTTAAATCTCCTTAAAAAAAATCTCTAAGCCAGGATGGCTTCTTTGGCTTAGTCAGTGAAATAATTAAAAACGAAACTAAATAAGGAATGGAAATAACATAGATCCTACACAAAAGAAATCAAAAGAGTAGGGAACACTTTCCAATTCATTGTGTGAGGCCAGCATTACCCTGCCACCATAACCAGACAAAATGGTATAAGAAAGCTACAAAATTCCTCATGAACATAAATATAAAAAAACCCAACCAAAGACTACCAACTTGAATCCAGTAACACGTAAAAAGAATAACAAACCACAGTCAAGTGGGCATAATCCCGGGAAGGCAAGGCTGGTTCAATATTTAAAGATCACTCAGAGGGATGTCAGCAAAAACGGCAAAATAACAAATTCTTTAAAATCTCTCCTCCATAAAATTAAAACACTTGCAAAAATTGTTGCAATCAACTTTTTCAGAGCTCTGGAAATTAATCTGGGGAGCACATATCCAAGAAAAACAGTTGAATCTCAGTAAGAACAGCAAGATTTGTGGTGTTTTAACTTTCCCAATTCTCATACCTCCCTCCCCAGCTCTGAGTCCAGAGTTTGCAATTACAGTGAAAACCAGCAGTGTTAAAGCCTCCTGAGGGGGAAGAATGGGGTGAGAGTTCTTTCAAAGCCCCACTCCAGGTGAATTGTCACCATCTGATCTGTTCAGTGGTTCTGGAAAACTCTACTCCCAAGCCTGTCTTTATCTATTATTCAAGACTGAACAGAAGCTCACTGAGTAAAAACAGTCTTTTCCCTGTGAGCATTTGATGAAAACAGTTACAGGCAATTAATGAGCATCACGGCTGCCTGAGGTAGTGGATAACAGTCGGGCAAACAACAGGCTAACCAATGAGCTTAAAAGGAAACGCTGGGGCCTGAGATGTCCATAGAGGGCTCTGAACAGCTCTGGCACATTCCTGGGTATCTAGGAGGCCACACAGAGACGCACGGTCAGGAAACACCCGAGAAGGCCCTGACCTCACACGTCTGGCTGACCTTGAGATTCTGCAGAAGCATGAATGAAGGCAAGGGGGAGCCGTGGACCACCCGGCTATGGGGTGTATGCCTGCACCCACACACAACAAAGGCCCCTGGCAAATGCTGGGAGACTCGCTGGTTACATGCAGCCAAGGAAATCACTATCCAATCATTAGCTGAATAATAAGGTCACTGAGCAGAGGCTTCAGTGGCTCACACAACACAAAACGCAGACTTCACAGAATTAGTTCAAAACAGTGACTGGACACACAGACAACGGCAACAACAAACTCTGGGGAGGAGGGCGAGAATCTGAACTCCAGAGTTTCCACATTACATTACTTAATATTCAAGTCATCGACAAAGAATTACACGACATGCAAAGAAACAAGAAAGCACGGCCCATCCATGGGAAAGGCAGCAGTCCACAGAACCACCCCTGAGAACGTCCAGTGTTAGTCCATAAACAGTCCTCACATCAGCTATCTTATGTCTGTTCAAAGAACTAAACAAAACCATTTCTCAAGAAATAAAGGAATGTATGAGAAGAATGTGTCATCAAATAGAGAAAATCAATAAAGACAGAGATTTTTTTGAAACTACACAGAAATTCTGGGTTTGAAAAGTTTAATGATGGAAATGAAAAATTCACTAGAGGGGTTCAACAGTTGATTTGAACAGGCGGAAGAAAGAATCAGACAACTGAAGATAGGTCTCTTGAAATTGCCCAGTCTGAAGGGCAGAAAGAAAAAGGAATGAAGAAAATGAACAGAGCCTCAGATGCCTATGGGACAATATCAATTGTACCCACATTTGCATAATGGGAGTGCATGGGAGAGGAGAAAGAGGAAGGAACAGAGAGAATATTTGAAGAATTAATAGTCAAAAACTTCCAAAATTGAACAAAAAACATGAATCTACACATCTAAGAAGCTCAACAAACTCCACACAAGATAAACTAAAAGAGACCCACACTGAGATATTAAGTGTCAAACTGTCAGAAGCCAAAAAAAAAGAGAGAGCAAGAGAAACTTGAAAGCAGAAAGAGAGAAGCGACTCATCACACACAAGGGCTCCTCACTAAGGTTTACAGCTGATTTCCCTTCAGAAGCCATAGAGGCCAGAAGGCAGTAGGATGACATTTCAACTGCTGAAAGGAAAAACTATCAACCAGAATTTTATATCTGGCAAAACTATCCTTCAAAAATGAAGGAGGGGGCCAGCCCCATTGCATAGTGATTAGTCCAGCACGCTCTACTTTGGCGGCCCAGGTTCATGGGTTCAGATGTCAGGCACAGACCTACAACACTCATCAGCCATGCTATGGCAGTGACCCACATACAAAATAGAGGAAGATTGGCAGAGATGTTAGCTCAGGGACAATCTGCCTCATGAAAAAAAAAAAAAAGAAGGAAAATTTAATATGTTCCCAGATAAACAATAACTGGGGATTTTGTTGCTGGTAGACTTGTCCTGCAAGAAATGCTAAAGGAGGGGCCAGCACCATGGCCAAGTGGTTAAGTTCACGCACTCTGGTGCGGCGGCCCAGGGTTTCGCCAGTTCAGATCCTGGGCATGGACATGGCACCACTTGTCAGTCCATGTTGAGGCAGCATCCCACATGCCACAGCTAGAAGGACCCACAACTAAAATATACAACTACGTACTGGGAGGATTTGGGGACAAAACACAGGGAAAAAAAAAGAAATGCTAAAGGAGTCCTTCAGGTTGGAATGAAAATACACTAAATAATAACTTGAAACCACATGAAAAAAATAAACAACAGTAAACATAGCTATATAGGTAAATATAAAAGTTTTATAGAACTTTCAGTTTGTAACTCTTCTTTTCCTATATAACTTAAAATACAAGTGCAAAATTATAAAACTATAAAGTTAATGAACTAAAGTTAATGTATAGAGACATAACTTGTGGCAATAGCATCATAAAGCATGGGTGGGGCACAGAGCTATAAAGAAGCATAATTTTTTATTGAAACTAAGATGGTATAATTTCAAACTTGATTATTATAAAGTTAAGATGTTAACTGTGATCCCCAAGATAACCACTAAGAAAAGAAGCGAATAGATCTGTACAGAAAGAGATACACAGATACATAGATATGGATATACAAGGAAATGAGAGGGGAATAAAAATGTTATACTAGAAAAAAAATTAATTAATCATAAAGACAGTAATGGAGAAAATGAGGAACAAAAAAAAATATGACACATAAAAAACCCCACAAAATAGCAGAGGTAGGTCCTTCCTTGTAAGTATTAATTTAACTGTAAATAGAGCCCACCCCCCAATTAAAAGGTAGAGATTGATAAAATGGATTTTTTTAAAAAGCATGCTGTCTACAAGAGACTCACTTTAGATCCAAAGATGCAAATAGGTTGAAAGTGAAAAGATGCTGCATACGAACAGCAACCGATGGAGACCTGAGGCAGCTGCAATAATGTCAGACAAAACGGGCTGCAAGGCAAAACCACTACAAGACACTGTACATTGATTGATATGCAGAGATTAGCGGCATTATATACTGATTGACATATCTAGATTAAGGGCATTATATATTGATAAAAGGGTCAATTCATCAAGAAGATATAACAACTATACACATAAGCACAATTAACAGGAGAGCCTCAAAATATAAGAAGTGAAATCTAAGAGATTAGAAGGAGAAAGAGACAGTTCAGCAGTAATACCCAGGGGACTTTCATACCCCGCTTTCAATAATGGCTAGAGCACCAGACAGAAGATCAATAAGGAAGCAGAGGACCTGAACCACACTGCAGGCCGGCTAGACCTCACTGACGTCTACAGGACACTCCGCCCAACAACAGCAGAAGACACACGTTACTCAAGCAAACCCAGAAAATTCTCCAGCACAGACCATATGTTAGGCCACGAAGAAAGCCTCAATAAATTTAAAAAGACTGAAATCATATGAAGTATCTTTCCAACTGCAGTGAAATGAGGCTAGAAATCAATAACAGAAGGACAACTGGGAAACTCACTAGTATATCAAAGTTAAACCAAGTACTCTTAAACAAAGAGGAATTACAAGGAAAATTAGGAAATATTTTGAGATAAGTGGAAATGAAAACACAACATACCAAAACTTAGGAGACGTGGTGAAAGCAGTGCTCAGAGGGAAATTCACAGCTATAAGGCCTGTGTTAAAAAAGATCACGAATCAACAACTAACTTCACACCTTAAGAAACTAGAAAAAGAAGAGCAAGCTAAACACAAAGATGGCAGAAGGAAGGAAATAAAGACTAGAGCAGAGATAAATGAAACAGGAAATAGAAAAACAACAGACAGAATGAAGGAAGCCAGAGCTGGTTCTTTGAAAAGTTCCAGAAAACTGACAAACCATCAGCTAGACCGACCAAGAAAAAAAGTTGGATAACTAAACTTACCAAAATCAGAAATAAAAGTGGGGACACCAATACAGACCTTACAGAAATAAAAAGAAGCACAAGACAATACTGTGAACAATTACACACTGAACAACTAAATAACCTGGACGAAATGGACAAATTCCTAGAAACACACCAACTAAAAACCTGACTCAAGAAGAAATAGAAAACCTGAACAGACCTATAACACATAGAGATTCTTTTTGAGAGATTTAATCAGTAATCAAAAACAAAATGAGAGGCATCCAGATTGGAAATGTAGTAAAACTATCTGTATTTGCAGGTGACGTGGTTTTGTATAAAGAAAATCCTAAAGAATTCACAAAAGAATGAGTAGAGCTAATAGACAAATTTGGCAAGGTTGTAGGATACAAGACCAATGTAAAAAAATCAACTCTGTTTCTGTATATTAGCAATGAACAATCCAAAAATGAAATTAAGAAAACACTTCCATTTACAGTAGCATCAAAAATAACAAAATACTTCGCAACAAACTTAACAAAATAAGTCTAAGTCTTGTACACTGAAAACTACAAAACATCCTTGAAAGTAATTTTTAAAAGACCTAAACAAATGGAAAGCCATCCTACACTTGTAGATTAGAAGACTAATGTTAAGATGGCAATATTCCCCAAAATTGATCTACACATTCACTACAATCCCAATCAAAATCCCAGGCGCATTTTTTGCAAAATTCGATCCCCAAATCTGCATGGAAATGCAAGGACCTCAAATAGCCAAAAAAAGTCTTGGGTGAAAAAGAACAACAAAGTTGAGAACAAAAGAACAATTCCCAATTTCAAAACTTACCACAAAGCTACAGTAATCAAGACCGTGTGGTACTGACACAAGGATAGACAGACAGACATATATATCAATGGAATGGAACTGCAAATCCAGAAATAAATCCTGACACTTCCAGTCAATACATTTTTTTTTTTTAAGATTTTATTTTTTTCCTTTTTCTCCCCAAGGCCCCCTGGTACATAATTGTATATTCTTTGTTGTGGGTCCCTTTTTTTATTAGTTGTGGCATGTGGGACGCTGCCTCAGCGTGGTTTGATGAGCAGTGCCATGTCCGTGCCCAGGATTCGAACCAACGAAACACTGGGCCACCTGCAGCGGAGCGCGCAAACTTACCCACTCGGCCACGGGGCCAGCCCCCCGGTCAATCCATTTTTGACCAGTGTGCCAAGAAAATCCAGAGGGAAAAATGTCCTTTCAACAATGGTGTTGCAACAGCTGGATTTCCATGTGCAAAGGATACTGATGGACCCCCGTCTCACACCACACAAAAAAATTATCTCAAAATGGATTAAACACCTAAAGGTAAGAGCTACAACTAGAAAACTCTCAGACGCAAACACAGACGTCAATCTTCATGACCTTGGATTAGGCAATGGTTTCTTAGATATAACAACTAACACATAAGCAAAAGAGGATAAACTGGACTTCATCGCAATTTAAAAACTTTTGTACATCAGAGAACACAATGAAGAAAGTGAATGGGAGTAAATATTTATAAATCAGATATCTGATAAGGATCTAATACCCAGAATATATAAAGAACTCTTACAACTCAATGACAAAAAGATAAACGACCCAATTCAAAAAACAGGCAAGTGATTTTAAGGGACATTTCTCCAAGAAGACAGATGAACGGCCAATTCACACAGGAAAGATGCTCACTGTCATTAGTCATCAGGGGAATGCAAGTCAAAACCACAATGAGACAGCACCTCACATCCACTAAGACGGCTACAGTAAAAAAAAGTGAACTGAAAATAACAAGTGTTGGTCAGGCTGTGGAGAAAACAGAACCCTTGCACGTTCCTGGTGGGGCTGAAAAATGGCGCAGCCGCTCTGGAAAACAGTTCGGTGGCTCATCAGGAAGTTAGACACAGAACTGCTAAATTCCCGGCAATCCCAAGAGGATTGAAAATATATGTTCACACAAAAATTTGTATAAGAATGTTCATAGCACAACTGTTCATAACAGTCAAAAAGTGAGAACAACTCAAACGTCCATTAGCTGACGAAAGGACAGACAAAATGTGGTCTGTCCACACAATGGAATATTACTCAGCCGTAAAAAGGAATGAAGCACCCACAGTTGCTACAACATGGATAAACCTTGAAAAACCTCCACCATCCTCGATGTCTCACTGGTGAGGCTGGAAGGCAGGAGCTCACTTTCCCAGGCTGCCTGGAGTGGGGTGCAGCCTGGGACCCACATGGAGCCAGGAAGAGTAAGGGGAATCTGCCACAGGCTCCTCAGACAGCGTTTGTCTTCCAAATAGAAGAAACAGCAGGGGTGACACCCTGTGTGGGTAGAAATGCCCCCGAGACCCCTGCTCCACGATGTGCACACACCTTCCCCCAGTGACCCCAGGGAACACTAATCTGGGCACTGCTGTGAAGGGGACTCTGCAGAAGGAATTAAGGTCCCAGAACAGCTGGCACTGAGTTCATCAACAGGGACATTACCCTAGGTGGGCCTAGCCTCAACAGGTGAGCCCTTAAAAGGGAGGGGGCTCCTCCTGGCCAAAGATTTGAAGCATGAGAGCATGTGGACACAAGGGGGATTCTCCATGGCTGGACTAAAGACGGAGGGGCCACGTGGCAAAGGACCTGAGAGTGGCCCCCGGCTGCCAGCCAGCCAGGAAACAGACTCAGACCCAGAACCACAAGGACATGAATTCTGCCAGCAACTGAGATGAGTCTGGACAAGGATTCCCAGACAGCTCAGTCAGCTGGCTGTGCATTCCAGCCTGTGAGACTCTGAACAGAGACCCCAGCCACATCACAGCTGGACGTCAGGACCTACGGAACTATGAGCGGATAAACAGGTATCGTTTAAGCTACAGAACCTGGGACAATTTGCTGTACAGCAGTAAGAAAAAAATACACACACGCCTCTTGTGTGTTCTTCTCTCCTTAAACATGGTGGCCAGAGCTACGGAAGCCTTCTTGGGACCGGGAGGCATTAGGCATAGAAGGATCTTTATCTCATGCTCAGGACGCCAGAGAATTAGAGACAGACAGAGCCTGTGCCCCCGTGAGGTTCTCACAACGACTTGGAAACGGTCCCCAGTGAGCAGCCTCCCTGTGTCCACACCCTCACCACAGCAAGCCACCTCTCCACCTGCTCGGAGCTGCCCGGTCTTCACATAGAGCATGGAGAAGGTAACATTCTAGGACTGCTGAGAACAGACCTTCACAAGTCCTGTTGCATCTACTGTCCCGAGGGGAGCCCGGTCACCAGGGGAAGGAGCCTGGGCTGCCCACACGAACAATGAGGGCCTGGGGGTGCACCGTCACGAGGAGACGGTAACCCCAGAGGAGAGAATGGGGTCCAGACACAGCAGTGAACCACAGGGAGAGAGAGGCCGTTATCCCCGCCAGTCCATCCAAGGGATCCATCCCCACGGGGACATCAGACGCCGGACAAGCCAGGCTGGACCCTCTTGTGCCAGCCGTCACCGTGAGAGTCAGGAGGAGGCACCCACAGAGCCCTGCCCCAACTCCTGACCCACAGAGCCGCGGGATGCACACCCACTGCTCCTCCTGGACTCTATGTCTAGCAGCATTTGTTACTGGGCACCAGATAACCAACTGACTCAGGCCTGATGAGTCTGCTGAGCATCCCCCCGCCACCAAACGCTGCCTCCAGGCCTGTTTCTGAGATGGTCCCACAGGATGGATGCCAACTGACCTGTGACATCCAGGCGGAAGAAGACCTTCTGGCCCCCGGCCTCGCAGCTGTACTCCCCGGCGTCTGCCTTCCCCGCCTGCTGCACCACCAGCCGCCGGGTGCAGCCCTTGGCCTCCACGTGCACTTTCGAGCTCTCACTCAGCTTCTTCCCGTCCTTGAACCACGTCACCTCCGTCTGGGCCTGGGCCACCTCGCAGCTCAGTGTGGCGCTGGCCCCCGCCTCAGCCTGCACCTCCCTGCGGGCTGGCTGCTCCTTGGCAAACACCATCGTGGGCTCTGGGGGTAGGGAGGGACAGGGGGTCAGAGCCCCTGCTGAGGTGAGGTTCCCAGTCCTGGACCCATGACACAGGTTCCGGACCCCAGGCAGTCTCAGGTCGTGCCACGGGGATCCCTGGTGGTCGGGTGTTGCACACAGGGCCACCCCAGCAAAGGTGGGCCCGATGCCTGACCCTCCTGGGTGTGGCAGGGAGGGGTCTCAGGGACCACCATGAGTGGCGGTGCCTGGGACAGACAGAGAAGGCATGGAAGGCACGGTGGAGACCCTCCCAAGGGTCAGGATTGGGTAGAGCAGGACTGGGAGCACCTCCCAAGAGGCCCCAGTGGCTTCTAGAAAGAGCTGTGGCCTTAGATCCACTGAGATCCAAATCTACCCTTCTGAGAATACTCCCAGCACCTTCTGGATCCCCTCAGCTTCATTTCCTCATCTTTGAAAGGAGGACAGGGCTTCAAATTTCCTTATCTTTTATTTTCCACATCTGCATTTTTCAACCTTCTAAAAGTGAGTTTTGTGGGCAGTTTCTTTTCCCAAATCCAGAAGCAACTGCCCCACTGCAAGCATTTGTCAAAGAAATGAAGGGCCCAGTGGGTGGTCTTGCAAGTGCTGGATGCAGCCAGACCTGCTCCCCCCCCCACCAAGCCCCGGAGGCAGTGCACTCACCACAGACACGCAGCCGGAAGTCCACGGAGTCCTCGCCCACACGGCATGAATAGGTTCCCTCGTCCTGCCTGGTGACAGAGGCCACCACCAGCCGGTGCCGCGTGCCCACGTCCTCCTGCGAGAAGCGCTGGCCCAAGCCACCAAGCTCGGCCCCATCCTTGTACCAGCGCACGCGCACGTGGGCCTCCGACGTCTCACACTCAAAGCAGGCTGGACCCCCAGCCACGGCATCCACGTGGCCGCCCACTGTGTCCTTGTGCAGAAAGGACGTGAGGCCTGCGAGGGCACACAGGAAGTCAGGGGGCCAGCAGAGCCCCGACCACTGGCCCAGACCAGGGTCCCCTTCAGCAACAGGACCGGCCTTGGCTGCTGACTGCCAGCCACCCAAGTGCCACCCACTGTTAGGAAGCTCCTCCTCCACCGAGCAGAGCCGCGTCCCCCATCCTCCCGCACCGTCACCTGAGCCCTCTACCCCCACGCACTCCACAGGGACAGAGAACAGTGGATCCCACTGCCCAGAACCCCCCAGAGCCTGTCCAGAGCTGGGGGACAGAACACGTGGCCGTGGCCATGGGGGGCCCAGGAAAGACGTGGTCGCACACACACCCCACCGGCATCACCTTGTACGGACAGCTGGTACGCGATGCGGCTCCCGCGGCTGATGCACTCATACAGCCCGGCGTCGTCTCGGGCCACGTCCTTCACCAGCAGGGCCCACTGCCCGGCCGACGCCTGCACCTCATACTTGGGGCCCGGGGGCAGCGCACGGCCATCCTTGAGCCATGTCACGGCCGCGGCCTGGTCCGACAGCTCAGCCAGGAGCTGCGCCTCCTCATGCAGCCGGGCCAGCACCTCCCGAGCAGCTGTTGTTGGAGGCTTGGTGGTCAGCCCTGGGGCCGCTGGGGCCACAGACAGGTGGACAGAGGGGGCATGGACAGAGAGGAAGAGAGGACAGAGAAAGGAAGATGAGGAGGGGTAGGGGAGACAGATGGGGAGATGAACCTCTGCGCCACTGAGGGCTCCCCAGCCCCTCCTCCATCACACCCCGTGTCTGGGACCGCCCACTGGGCCTGGGCGAGCTGCCTGGCACACCCACCGCCCAGCCTGCTTCATCCAGGCACCCACCCAGCAGTGCCCCTGCCCCGAGAGCAGCAGCAACCCTCCAGGAACCCTGAGGCCCCGGGACCCTGTCCCACCCCACGCCCAGAGGAACCGGCTGGAGAGGCCCAGGGGTCACCAGCCAGGCCCCTACCTCGGACCTCCATGCGGATGGTGCTCTCGATGCCATTGGCCACAAACTTGAGCTCAGCGCCGTGCAGGCTGGCGGGCACTGAGCGGATGGTGAGAGTGTGCCGGGCGCCGTCGCTGCGGATCACATACACGCTGCTGGCCTTCAGGGGCTGCCCGTTCAGGAACCACTCACCCACCGAGGCCAGGGTGAGGTCCACCGAGAAGGTCGCCTCGCCACCCTCCACTGCCTCCACTGCCTTCAGAGGCGTCCTCACGGCCAGCTGGGGGGCTGCAGGGTGGCAGTGTCAGGAAGGAGCCAGGCCCCTGCCCTCCTCTCCTCCTCCTCCTCCAGAGCCCGGGCCGAAATGCCTCGTCCTCCAGGAAGCCCGGCAGACAGATGCACGGACACCACAAGCGAACGTTGGACCCAGGACGAAGTGGGGACAAGTCAGAACTACCAGAGATCCCCTCCAGATCCCACAAAACCGGGGGGTGGGGAGGGGCTCAAATACTGTCTCAGGGTCCCCTCCTCTTCCCACAGAGGAGGTTCAAACAGCATCAGGACCCTGGCACCACCCCTACCCAATAAAGAGGCTCCATGAGGTCACTGGGGCCTCCTCAGGCCTGGGCTATGCTCTGGGTCTGACTAACACAGCGGCGGATGGCCCCCAGGCCATCACCACGTGGCGGGTGGACTGAACCTTCCACACTTACCCAAGTGGACAGTCCCCGGGAACTCGAGGTAGGGGCTCTGGCCAAAGCTGTTTACAGCTGACACCCGGAACTGGAAGTCCCCCTCCTCAGCCACGCTGGCCACCGTCAGCTCGGGTGTGGCCACCCACTCGGCCTCGTGGCACCGGCTCCAGGTGTAGGCCCCGAGTCGCTTCTTTTCCACCAGGTAGCCGTCAATGGTGACAGGGCGGTCCCCATGGGGCGGTGGGGACCAGCCAAGGGTCACAGAGCTCTCCGTCCTGGCCTTCACCACCGGGGCCTCAGGGGCGTGCAGGGGTGGCTTCCTAGGGGCTGGGGAGAGGACCGGACCACATCACCGACGGGATCTCCTCCCTGAGCCCTAAGTCCAGCATCGCCTGGGTCGGGGAAGGGCGTCAGAATCTCCAACCCTCCCAGACCCACTCTGGTGGTCTGGAACGGCCACAGCCCAAGCGGACCACTGGTCTGAAGGGAGGCTGTACGCCCATGACCCCCAGCCCCGGTCCTGAGGGCAGCTGGGCCTCAAGGGCCACCAGGAGCTGTCCACGTGGCCTGGGGACAGATCCCTACCTGTGTATCGGGATGGTAGGGTAGGCAGTGCCTGAGGCAGGGCACAATGACCCTTCTGGGGGGCTGAGACCTGCGTGCAGGGGCACTTTCCTGCCCCTAGCAAAAGGCTGACCCTGTGGGGGTTGGAGGGAGCAGGGACCTGCTGCCCAATCTACAAACTTGACACCAAAGGCCGCAGAAAGAGGACATGATCACACATGATGCCCCACACACATGCTCTGCTTCTAGAACAATCTGCACCTTCCCTCTGGTTCGAAGTGGGAGGGGCCACCAAGACTTCTTCACTACAAACGACTAGGGTGACCACAGTGAAGGAGAGAGCCAGCAAACCAGGGATCCGAGGGGACAGAGCTGGGACAGCGGTCACCCCCTCCATGCAGCCCTCCTTGCAGCAAGCCAGTGCAGTGGGGCCCAAGGGGGCAGGCTGGAAGGGGTGGGTCCCTCCACTCGCAATCCCCAGGCCCTTACCCGACACACAGAACTGGGTGGATGTGCGGCAGTCCCCAGCCACGAAGGCCACCTCGCCCATGTCGTCCAGGTTGCACCGGGAGATGGTCAGCGTGTGGCATGTGCCTTCCACAGTGATGGCCACGCGGCCCCCAGCCACCACCTCCTCCTGGTTCCGCAGCCAGCGGACGGGGCCCTCAGGCCTGGCCAGCTCCACGCAGAACATGGCCGTGTCCCCGACTCGCACCACCGTCTTCCGCGGGAGCTTTCGGGTGAGGTTGCCTGGGGTGAGCAGGGCCCTGAGCTGGTCAGACCCTGTGCCGCGCCCCCAGTCCCACACGTGCCCCGCCCTCTGTCCCCTAAATGTCCCGCCCCCTGTGCCCCGCTCCCTGTGCCCTGAGCGCCCTGCCCCCTGCGCCGTGACCCCTGTCCCCGGAGGGTCCTGCCCCATGTGCCCCGCCCACATCCCCTGAGCGCTCCCGCGCACCTCGCACCGCCAGCTCGGCCACCGTGCGGCTGCCCTCGGCCGTCTCGCAGATGTACACGGCGTCGTCGTCGGCAGAGACGTTGCGCACCGTCAGCCTGCGCTCCGTGCCCTCCTCCTCGATGCCGTACTTGGCGCTCGCCCGCAGCCGCGTCTCCTCTTTGAACCACGCGGCCTCCGTGGCTGGCAGCGGCACCTCGCACTGGAACGTGGCCGACTCCCTCTCCTGCACCTCCAGGTCCTGCAGCCGCTTCCTGAAGGGCACGGTGGGCTCTGCGGGGAGAGGGCAGGTGAGCGGGACGGGGGCACGGGAGGGGGCCGCGGGGAGGGGGCGGGGCCGGGCAGCACAGGGGGCGGGGTACACGGGGAAGGGGAGTGAGGACAGGAGGACACGGGGAGGGGGGCGCCGCGGAAAGGGGTACGGGGGAAGGAGAGTAGGGGGCAGGGGCTGCAGGCAGGGGGCTGGGGGAAGGAGGGCAGGGGAGGGGACAGAACGTAAAGGAAAGAGTCCCCGCCCCAAATATGAGAAGTCTGGAAAAGCACAGGAGAAACGAGGCGGGCAGAGCGGCCCCGCCCACCAGCCCCGACGCTGGTCCTAGGTGGGCGGCCCGCGCACCTGGCGAGGCAGCGAGACCAGGACTGGCCGGCGAAATGGCTAAACTGCCCGAGCGCTGGCTGTGGGCCAGGCCCTGCTGCCCAAGCATCCTCCCCAGGCAGCTTTTGCAGGGACCGCCCCGACCCCTGAGGAGCGAGGGGCCATCTCCCGCAAGAACAAGGAAACTGAGGCATGCACGCGAAGACCGAAGTGCCCTGTCCGAAATCCTAGAGCAGGTAAGATGTGTAAGAAGTGCAGGTGGGACTCGGACCACATCAAGGGGCTGCTCTTAGGAGACAACAATAAATGGGCCTCCCCAACGAAATCTGATCGTGTTGCCCACACTTGCCCCCACGTGCCCTGGGAGAGCCCGAGACCCCGACGGGAGGCTGCAAGCTGGCCCAGAACCGCCTTCAGGCTGCATCGTGGCGGACCCCTGTCCGCTCCCCCAGTCCCGAGCGAGGCCTCTGAAGGCACAAGCGTTTGTCTCTGCTCCTGCCCTCCTTCCCACTCTGCCAGGGCCCCCTTAGCATCCTGAGGGAGGACCCGGGTCACTCCCAGCCTGGACAGGACAGGGTCAGCTACTGGGCCCCCCCACCGTGTCCCAGTGGGAGGGGCTGCCGGTGACAAAGCGTTTTTTTCTTGATTCGTGTGGATCACAAAGACAGTGAGTGAGGCTGAGGGTGCCCTCGTCGCCCGCATTTTGCGGACCCGGAAAGGCGAGAGCCGCCAAGACCTCCAACTCTGCTTTCCACTACCGGCGCCACAGGACGCAGGCGCTGGGGAGGAGCCTCCGCCCGCGCCCCAGCGACTGCGCACGGCGCCCGCGCGCCCTGAGCTCACCTCGCACGACGACCAGCACGGAGCTGTAGGTTTGGCCCACGAGGTTGGACGCCGTGCAGGTGTACAGGCCGCGGTCCGACTGCTTGCAAAAGAGGATCTTGAGCACGAAGTTCTCCTGCGCGTCCTCGTACACCAAGTGGCGCCGGCCCTCAGCCACCAGCTGCCCATCCTTCTTCCACACGGTCTCAGGCTTGGGCTCGCCTGTCACGTAGCAGCTGAGGCGCGCGTGCTTGCCCTCAGTCACCGTGCAGGTGCGCGTGCCAGAGCCAGGCGGTGAGGCTGGGGCGCCCTCGGCGCGCATGGCCTCACGCCGCCGCTGCAGGTGCGCCAGGAGCGCGGCGGTGGAGGTCCCGGGCGGGCCGGCCGCGTCGGCATCCGCGTCCACTGTGAGCGCGGCTGCAGCGCTGGCTGCGCCCAGCGGGTTCTCGGCGTGCACCGTGTAGGTGCCTTCGTCGTGCGGCCGCGCAGCCTGGATGCGCAGTGCGCTGGCCTCTCCGCTCGCTTCCACGCGCACTCGGGGGGCGTCGGGCGCGCCCAGGCGCCGTCCATCCTTGGCCCAGCTTACGGCCATGGGCGGCGAGCCGCGCACGCGACAGCGGAAGGTGGCGTCGGCGCCCTCGTGCACGCGGATGGATGTGGGCCGCAGCAGGAAGTGAGGCGCCTGCTCGGCGCACGCGGCGTCAGCGTCCACCTGCAAGCCGACGGCCGCGAAGGCCTCGCCTATGGCATTGCGTGCGCGGCACACGTACTGCCCGCTGTCGCCGAGCGCCAGGTCCAGGATGGTGAGGCGGTACAGGTCACCGTCCTGGGCCAGGCGGAAGCGAGCGCCCGCCTCCACTGGCTGCCGGTCCTTCTCCCAGCTCACCTGCGGCGTGGGGTTGCCCACGATCTGGCAGCTCAGCGTGGCATCCTTGCCTACGCACACTACGAAGGCCTTGGGCCGGGTCAGGAAGCGGGGCGCGCCGCTGAATGAGTGATCCATAGTGATGGTGGGGGCGGGTGTACCTGCGAGCGGGATGAGGGAAGGTCACACTGCGGATGTACCCAGGTGAGCTCCAAGCCCCCACATTTGCCCCACCCGCCCACCTCACCCATCCAGTGCTGCCTGGAGAACCCAGCTTAACCCAGTGTGGACACCCCTACATGACCCCCTCCGCATTTGGCCTCCTCTCTCTCTTGCATGTGGCATTGCCAGAAGGCGCCGTGGTCCAGAAGCGCAGATTTGTCCCTTTCTGGGCACTTGGGTACTGGCTTCATGCCCCTCTCCCAAAAGGGCTCTTCTAACTGATGCATCTCCTCTCTCTCTCCCCCAGCTCCAGTCCTGCTGCCCCAGCTCAAGATCCAGTGGAGCGCCTGTCCCTAGACACGGACGGCCCCAGCACCAGCCGGGCCCTCCTCCCTGTGCAGCCGGGCCCTCCTCCCTGTGCAGCGCCTGCGCTATTGGCCCCCAGCCTTCTCCTCACTCCAGTTGCCTTCCTGCATCCTGTCCCCTCCCCACACGCTACTGCCTCTTGGGATCTAAAACTGCAGTCTGCCTAGTCTCCCCCACTCAGAGAGGCCCCTTTATGCACCCTGACAGGGCCTGCCCATGGAGGGCCACAGTGGGTCCCTGGCCTATTCTCTCTCTGACTGTGGCACACCAGAGGTCACAGGTTCTCCACCGGGCCAGGCTCTCCTCTGAACCCTCTGCCTGGCACACCCCTCTGCCCGCCTCTTCCTTCCCTGGGCCACTCCCCGCCCCGCCCAGGCCTCTGGGCTCCACCTCTGGCTGTGCGCCCAGCAGCCTTCCTCACCAGGTGGTGCCCAAGACAGCATTGTGCACAGGGCCAGTCCTGTCTGCAGCTGCCTGGGCTGGGGCACACCTCGCTTCTGCTGGGGTCCCCCACCTCCCCTCGGCCCCTGAGGGGGATGCTCGTCAATGAGCAGGGAAAGAATGGAAACTCCACAGCCAGTGGGCTCCTCCTAACAACACAGGTGCCCCTGGCCCACTGGGCTGCCAGTGCCCCATCGCCAGGAGCATCTGCCTCCTCCCCTCGAAGGTCACAGTGGGGAGGGGCCAGGCAGCCCACAGTCAGCGGGGTGCCTGGGGAGGGGAGCCAGAGAGTCTCCCCAGAACAGCCAGGGACCTCCAGGCTGAGGATGGCCGGGCCAGCTAGCCAGGCCCCCACCTGGGGGTCTGCAGGTGGCCCAGTCACTCTGCAGCTCTCAGCTGCGGCTTCACTGGCTGGGCACCATCAATGCCAAAGGCCCCAGCTGCCTCTGGCCTCTACCCAGGCTGGGTTGGGCCCCCATCTCCCCCAGCACGGGTGGGTGAGGTGAGACTGGGCCCTGCCTGCACGGGGGCTCCTATAAGAACAGTGGGCACTGTGGGCCCCCCTGGGCCCAGGCTGGCCCCAAGCACCTTGACTCCCTCCACCTCAGGGGCCAAGCCTCCAGCCTCTGGGCTCGGGCTGCCCACCTCCGGACAGTAGCCTGTGTTCCCAGCCCTCCGGCTCCCAGTCCTGTGATTCAGGACCTAATCTCCTTAATCCCCCTCCCCCCACAGGAGGCTCAGCCCAGACCAGCCTGCTGACTCACGGTGCAGTCAGCACCTCTGACACCCCCACCTCTGGCTTCCCCCCATGGCCTGGCCGGCTCCAGGCCTGGGAGGGGCGGGGGGCACCCCCCTCCATGGCACCCTTCTGGGCCTCAACACCCCTCTGTGGAACAGTTATTTTCACACCAGACCTTGGGGACCCTGAGCCCTGAGTGCTTCCCAGTGCCCCCTCCCAAATCACATGGTGGGTCTGTGGGTTCCTTGAAACAGGACGAAGCACCCTCCGCGCTCCACACCCAGGGCAGGCGCCTGAGACGGCTGGCTGCTCCGAGCACATGAGCAGGCACGTGTAGGGGCAGGGGGCCACCTCAGCCCGGTGGTCTCTGGGGGCCAGGAGGACAGGGACAGCGGAGGGAGCTTTCATCGCTGCACAAGTTTGGGAGAACTGGCCCCAGCCCTTGGGGTGCACAGGTTGTCCCCTGGTTTGGCAAGGGTGGGCAGAGGCCCCGCCTGCATGCCCCACCCTCCATGCGGCAGACCCTGTGAGGTCCGAGGGGGCTCACCCAGACACGGCTGCCTGGGAGTCTACCCCACAGCAGCCCCGCCAGGCAGCCTTCCTCACAGGCCAGCAGGGCCAAGGCGCCCTAAGCTGGGAGCTCCGCCCACACCCCCCACTCTTGCTTTTCCAGAACTTGGCCGCCCTTGGTCTCTGTGGGGCCCTGGGAGTGGGAAGTGGCTTGCAGCCTGACAGCAGAACCTCAGCCCCCCTGCCCCTTTCCGGAGCCCCGTCTCCCTGGTGCCCCCTCCACCCACCACTCAGTTGCTCCTAGGCCCTTCCAGAAAAGACTTCCCAGCCAAGGGCAGCTCCTGGAGTCTGCATCTCCCCTTGGACCCTTGGACCCCCGGGCTCCGGCTTCCAGAACTCCAGGGGAAATTCTTTCCTGGAGTCAGGTGTCACTGCCCCTGTGGCTGTCCCCTCCGCTGAGCCAACAGGCTCAAAATAGCCCCAGCTGTCAGCGGGCATCCATCTCAGCAGAGCTGGGGGCAGGGCTGGCCGGACCCCCAGGCCACCCTCGGAGCTGGGCAGCAGGCGAAGGAGGTGGGTGCATGCACGCCCATCCTCCTGCCTGGCAGCTCCCTCCCAGCCAGAGGGCCCAGCTCAGCCCTCCAGTGGGCCAGGGGCTGGAATCCCGGCTCCAAACCCAGGAGCAGCACAGCCTGGCCAGACCACCAGGCCACTCTGTTCCCCAGAGCCGTGACCTTCAGCTGAGCCACCCTCAGGGGACACAGGATGGCCCCCCACCCCTGCCTGCTCTCTGCCTCCTCACCTGTCTCTACGGGGGCTCCAGGCGGACGCCCAGGCCGGGGGCTCAGACGGTGGGGCAGAGGCCACCAGGTCTCACCTCCCTCCTGTGGCCCAGGACTGACACGGCTCCCACCCAGCAGCCTGCACTCCGGCCGGTCCTCAGACTGGACGGGGACGAAAGGACAGGCAGACGCTGTCAGCTGGAGAAGGCTGGGCCCGCCCTCCACCCGGCCCCCACATGGCTGGCCCAGCCCAGCTCCAAAATAGCCTGGTGTCACTGCCCAGGATTAGGTTTCAGCCCTGGCCCCACTGAGGCAAAGGGCAGAGGCTCAGGGCTGCCAGGAGGAGGGGGAGGCCCACATCTTCAGCGATGACATGGGCAGGGCAGAGATCCCAGCTGGTTAGGACCCCTCCCCAGACCAGCATCCTGGAGTGCAGGGTGGGAAGAAGCCCAGGGAACCCAAGACCACCTAGAGGGGGCTCAGGACACCCCCCAGAGGAACTGGTACAGCCCCAGAGGACCCAGGACACCTCCCAGAGGACTCAGGACCCCCTAGAGAGGACCCAGGACACCCCCAGGGGACTCAGGACACCCCCAGAGAACCCAGCACACACCTAGGGGACCCAGCACTCCTCAGAGGACCCAGGACCACCTAGAGAGGACCCAGGACACCCCCGGGGGACCCAGGACACCTCCATGGGGACCCAAGACACCCCCAGGGGACCTGGGACACCCCCAGAGGACCCAAGACCACCCAGAGGGGACCTTGCACACCTCCAGGGGACCCAGGATCACCCCAAAATGACTGGCTGCCTGACAGTCATGAGGCCTCTCGGTGGAGGCAGGCAGCCAGGGACCTAGTGCAGGTACCCAAGGTCAACCCTGCTCCACCCCAACCACCCATGATGGGGGTGGGTCCTTTATCCCTGGTCCCTCCTGCAGTGCTCAAGCTAGCTGGGTGTCCGTGGCACCTTTAAATGGGAGTGGAGGTCCCTGAGACCCCAGCCTGGGAACTTCACTGCCTGGGTACCAGGGGCCCTGCCCCAGGGGTGCTGCTTTATGCCCCAGGAGGGCTGCCCCAGGCCAGGGACAGGACACCAGGCCCACCCACGGGGCCTAACGGGCAGCCAGAGGGGCTGCCCGGTGGTAGTCCTGGAGCCTCTCCCAGGAAAGGGCCAAACCTCATCCCCAGGGGCCCAGGCCTGAAAGAGGGGCCCTCCCTGCAGGGGCCCCCATCTGAGGTGGGAGCCAGGGCTGAGGCAGGCCCCCAGCACCCATCTGATCCAGGGGTTCCACTGCAGGTGTGTCCACAGGCTGACCCCTGCCAGAGGGGGTGCTGCTCTGCAACCCCAGCTTCACCCCCACCCCTGAGCCAGCACCAGGGCGCTGTGTCCTTGCCTGGCGCCCCCAGCCCAGGGTCCAACCCATCCCCTCACCCGTCTATGGCCTCTGCACCCAGGCTGGTAGCCGGTGGGGAAACCAAGGCTCCGAGCACAGACCAGACTTCCCGTGTAGCCGATGGCAGCCTGTCCCCTGAGGGGTGGTCCTGGGTCCCCTGGGGGTACCAAGGTCTTAGTCATCTCGGGCCACCATAACAAATACTACAGACGGGGGGAGGGACTATATATTGTTCCCTGTTGTCGAGGCTGCAAGTCCCGGCTGAAGCTGTCGGCAGGTTCTGTGTCTGTGAGAGCTCTGCCCACTCACAGACGGCCGCCTGCTCTGTGTCCTCACCTGGCCAGAGCTCTGGTGTCTGCCCTCTTCTTACAGGGACACCAACCCCACCATGGGGGCCCCAACATCATGACCTCCTCTGACCCCAATCACTAATCCTCTAACCCCAACCCCTCCTCTAATCCCAAGGGCCCCACCTCCAACACCTTCACACTCGGGGGCAGGGCCTCCACACGTGAATTCAGTCTGTAGCACCCAGCGAGGAAGAGAACACTCGAAGGAGAGCCCAGCGTCGGGAGTCAGGCCTGGAGACCCACAGCTGATGCACATGCGTGCGTGTGTGTGCGTGTGCCGCCTGTGTGCATGCGTGCATCTGTGCATGCTGCACACCCCAGGGGCGGGCCACAGGAGGCCCAGAGGGGACATCCACGCTGGCCAGCTGCCGACAGGGCGTCCTGGCAGAAGTGAGGCCCAGATAGACGGGCACGACGTCCATTCTCCCCTGACTGTTGACCCCAAGACGACAGCGCGGGCTGAGCGCAGAGGCTGCAGCGGGTGAAGCCAGAGAGGCTGGAGGCAGCCCCGCCCTGGACCCTGGACGGCACCGCCCGGCCCTGTCCCCGCCTGGCCTGCGACTTCCCTGTGGCCGGTCTGTGGGCTCTCCTCCTTGTCCCTCTTGTTGTCCCACAGCCTATTTGTTGAAGAGGGTGGGGTGCTCGTCCTATAGGCCATCTCAAGACAGCACCCGAGGCGTCCTGCCCACCAGCTGGGCTGCAGGCCAGCCGGCGCTCCCTGCTGGATCCTCCGCAAAGAGAATTTTCCACCCTGCGTGGGGTCATTGAGGGGCCAAACTGGAGGAAAAGCTCAGGTAGAATCCTGCCTCCACTTACCATCTTCACACGGAGGCCTGAACCCTGCCCCTCCTCCGAGATGCGGTTACAACCAGTGTGACAGTCCTCGATCCTCCACTCACCCTCCTCCTCTGTCCTCCTTCTCTGTCCTCAATTCTCCACTCACCCTCCTCCTCCTCTGTCCTCCTCCTTGTTCTCCATTCTCACCCTCCTCCTCC
>NC_060273.1:135051416-135063007 GCF_021613505.1 Equus quagga
TCCTCCTCTGTCCTCCTCCTTGTTCTCCATTCTCACCCTCCTCCTCCCCGTCCTCCTCCTTATCCTCCATTCTCCCCCTCCTCCTCCTCTGTCCTCCTCCTTGTCCTCCATTCTCACCCTCCTCCTCCCCCGTCCTCCTCCTCTGTCTTCCATCCTTCTCCAGGCCTTGGAAACCCTAGGAACAGCCCATCTCTGCTCTGCCTGATCATCAGCTAAGTCCCCTGCCAGAGACATCACTGGGCCCTCGCAGGACACCAGGTCCCCTGGGTGATCGCCATCCTGGAGGAGAGTGCCTGGCACTCAACCAGCTGGTCTTTTTCGACAACCCACACAGCTGCTGCTCCCCATGGAAGGTGCGGTGTCCACCCTCATGAGCCGTGGCAGGGACAGGAGAACCCATCACCCACCGGGTCCCCTTGTGCCATGAGTGTCTGTCAATCTGGGGAGACCCCGTGCTTCCAGGGTCCTGGGGCGCTGACCACTCTCTCCACCCTGCTGGGACCCTCACACCAATGCTCCCATGAGCAGAGAGGAGGATCTTGGGCAAGTCCTGTACGAACGTGCCAGGAGTCTGTGGGTTCAGGGCAGTTGTAAAGATGAAGTTGTATATTCTGGGTGGAAAGAGGGCTTGATTCCCTTCTGAGCATTTTAAAGGGAAGACATTTATGATGTTTGGCTAGCTAGCAGAAACACAAATGTAGCTAATGCCGCTCCCACGTAGAAAACAAGAAGCGTATTAACACTTTCCAGTATTTCATATTAATATCTTATTGGATATTCTCAAAAACGGTGTTTTTCATTTCACAGTAGAGGGACCTGAGGCTCAGAGAGGTTGGAATGATTTGCTTAAGTTCACACAACGGACGGTGCTTAACCAAGTCTCTCCTGAGACTAATGACAAGCAGCTGGTAAGACCAGGGCAAGTGACGACCCAGTGCAGCATCACAGCCTTCGTGACATTCTGGACCAAAACGGGACAATAATGGGAAAACTCGGAAATACATATAAAGTCTGGAGTTCAAGCTTTGAAAAAGTGCGTAAAACGTTAAAAGTTCCCGTGGGGACACAAAGACAATGTGCTTGAAGACAGCTCACCAGATGAGACTCCTGCGTGTATGCAAGTGGATGGAAGAATTTTAACCACACAGTTGCTTTAATACAGAAACTTTGGAAAAACCTAAATGCCCACCGACATTTTAAAGGATGAAGAAGTGGTTGTGTCATTGGGCAGTGAGGGTTACAATGACTCTTAACAATGAACTGGAATTGTATCCAGGGTTAGCCGTAAAAAACATGTCAGTCAATAAAGTAAGGGATCAAGAGAAGAACAACCAGCCGAAGTTGGGGCTTCTGTTCCCGGCACCACCTGTGGCTCCTGGTGCCCCCACCGCTCCCTCAGCCCCAGAGGCTCAGCCCCTCAGGAGGCAGCAGAGGAGAGGTAGGCGTGAGGCTGAAGAGGAGATGAGGCCGGAGCTCATGGAGGAAGGAAGAACGTGCCAGAAGGACAAGGAAAGAGGCCCCGCCAGGCAGCACAGCCTGGGTGAGGACGGCAGGGCTGCGGAGGGCCCTGGGGTCCTGGCATCTGCCCACAAGGCCTTTGGGACCCCCTGCTCAGGAGTGCAGACCTGGTCACAGCTGCAGGACGCCCTCCCCAGGGCAGAGCTGGAAGGGGGCCCTTGGCCAGGCGGTGAGGGCCCAGGAGGAAGGGAGGTACCTGAGGGATATCCTGGGCTGACCACTGACCACCAGTCGTGTGGGTAGCAGGAGAGGGAGTGGCCGGGCCTGGCTGCGCATGGGTGATGGGCTGACTCACCAGGTGGCGGGGTGGGAGGGCACTGAGAAAGGGGAGTTGGCTCTGGGAGTGCTGCTCTGGACAGGCCTCTGGGAGGAGGCGTCATGGGCCCTGGACGCAGGGAGGGGGCCCCACGGGGTCCCTGGGTGCAGGGAGGGCTGGAGCCATAGGTACAGGGAGGGAGCACAGGGGCACACACGTCCAGAGGACAGGGACCAAGGTGGGGTTTACCAGCACCCCACTTGTCTCCCTGTCTGGTGCTGGCCATCTCCTCTTGGATCTGAGTGCACCACACACCCAGGGCAGGAGTTGTCCTGGCCCCAACCTGCCCTGGCAGCGTGGACCCGGGGACCATGATCCAGGACACGTGTGGCCTGCCTCTAGGCCTGAGCTCAGGGTCCTCGCCAGGACCACAGCAAGTCCCAAGACAGGGGGGCTGTCTTCTCAGTCCAGGACCCCAACTCCCAGGGGTCAGGAAACCCGGGCGCACCACACGGGAGGCTGCTGTGGAAATTAATAAGGAGACCTTAACTAAACTGGATGGGGAAGGCCTGCGGGGGGAGCGCTCAGCCCATCACATGCTGTCGATCACACCAAAGAGGCAACGAGACCAAGGAAGAGACAGGGCACCTTCCACAGCAAGTGCAGCTACTTTACTAGGAGGGAAGATTTCTCTCCCCAAGGGCAACAGCCCAGCCAATGAGAAATGCTGCAGCTCAGCCAATGGGAAACGTCACAGCTCAGCCAATGAGAAGAGCTGCAGCCCAGCCAATGAGAAATGCTGCAGCCCAGCCAGTGGGAAACGTCGCAGCCCAGCCAATGAGAAACATCACAGCCCAGCCAATGGGAAACATCACAGCCCAGCCAATGAGAAACATCACAGCCCAGCCAATGAGAAACATCACAGCCCAGCCAATGAGAAATGCCTCAGCCCAGCCAATGAGAAACGTCACAGCCCAGCCAATGAGAAACATCACAGCCCAGCCAATGAGAAACATCATAGCCCAGCCAATGAGAAATGCCTCAGCCCAGCCAATGAGAAACGTCGCAGCCCAGCCAATGAGAAACATCACAGCCCAGCCAATGAGAAACATCACAGCCCAGCCAATGAGAAATGCCTCAGCCCAGCCAATGAGAAACGTCACAGCCCAGCCAATGAGAAACATCACAGCCCAGCCAATGAGAAACGTCACAGCCCAGCCAATGAGAAACATCACAGCCCAGCCAATGAGAAATGCCTCAGCTCAGCCAATGAAAGATGCCACAGCGCAGCCAATGAGAAATGCCTCAGCCCAGCCAATGAGAATCCATTGCTGCCCTGAACTGTTCCTCTCCCCCAGTGGACTTTCCTTTAGAACAGTCCCTGCCTCTCCCCCTTTTCTCTATAAAAGCAGCTCCCTCCTTCGCTCTCTGGATTTGCCCGTCGTTCCCCGTAGCACGCGCAGCCTGAATTGCAGTTCTTTTGTCTGTTCCTGAATAAACTCATTTTGAGATAAAATAACAGGCAAATTTGCTTTTTAAGTTGACACTGCAAAACACAAGAGATGCAACAAGTGCCAGTGAATGGGGGTTGTGGCAAAATTGTACCATGTGTAAGAAATAGTGAGGCCAAACTCAACATGGAGAGGACCCCACGACAGTGACTGCAGTTTTTTGGAACACGAGGCATTTCAATCCTCAGAACAGCCACAAGGTTGTCTCATGACAGACATCCTCCCAAGATGTTAGGAGAAAGGACGACCGAGAAAAACTGAAAATGAACCTCGCTCCAACATTGGTTACAAGGACGGTCTGTGTGGCTCTGACCAGCTTTCAGAGGGGAAGCCTCGAGAATCCCCAGGGCATAAGTGCCTGCCCTGGGGAGGAAGCGACCCTGAGGCCACCACTGTCCACGTTCCATAGTCAGGAACCATGAAAGGACTGAGAGAAACATCCAGAAAACTCCTGGTAAACTGCCAACTGTGGTTATCATTAGAAATGGGGGGGAGGTAATATCTACTTGCATATTATTTGAATTCTGAACACAGAGCACAGACTTCTTTTGCCAACCTTAAAAAAAGAGCCAGTTATTGTATCAGCAAAATGAGTTTATTTGGAAATAGCCAAAGAATTGCAATTCAAGATGTGCATGCTGTGGCAGACCAGGGGCAAATCCAACAAACAGGGGAGAGGAACGTCATTTTTTAGGGAGAAAGGAGGAAATTGGGAGGGTTGTTCTGCATGAAAGTCCATCGAGAAGAGCAGGAATTCAGGGTGGTGGTGGTTTCTCATTGGCTGAGTCGCTGGGGTTGTTGACTTCTGTGTGGGATGGAATGCACGTTTCTTCCTATAATTAAGAATTCTTTCCTATTGACTCTTGTTGAGGTCTGTAACTGACCTCGAGTGGTACTGTGGGGGAGCTCCCCCTTCTGGCCCCCTGACTTGGTTTTAAATGAGGTTTCCTTTTATTAGTTTCACACTTTGCCAGAAAGAGAAGTGAAAGACAAAATTTGTTCCAGGAGAACAGAGTGGCTGTGGAGCTTCCTGGGGTCAGAGAGCTCACGGTCAGGTACTGGGCAGTTTGGTTTCTGAAACAGTCAAGGGCCTGTGGCACAACGAGAAGCACGTATGTGTTCTTTCTCCCCGGTCCTGACACAGTTCCTGAATCCATTAGAATTTCCTGGGTGATAGGAGCATCTTTGTACTAACAAGGTGACTCTTAATGGCACCTAGATGGCCTCAGGATGGGGCTGGTCACCAGGAAGACCAAGCCTTGCTTAGAAGCTTGGGACTTTCAGCTCCACCTCTCAACCTCCAGAGAGGGGAGAAGACCTGAAAAGGGAGTTAAAGATGATCATGCCGAGGTGATGAAGCCTCCATAAAACCCTAACAGGATAGGGCTTGGGGAGCTTCTGGGTTGGTGAACACGTCCACACAGGGAGGGTGATGCACCCCAACTCCATGGGGACAGAAGCTCCTGCACTTGGGACCCTTCTGGATCTCGCCCCATGTGCTTCTTCATGGGGCTGTTCACCTGTATCCATTACATATCTTATATAATAAACCAATAAACGTAGGTAAGTGTTTCCCTGAATTCTGTGAGCTGTTCTAGCAGATTATCAAACCTGAGGAGGGGGTCCTGGCAGCCCTGACTCACAACCGGTCAGTCAGAAGTGAGGCAGGCCTGAAGTGGGACAGTCCTGTGGGCCTGAGCCCTTAACCTGTGGGATGTGACACCATCTCCAAGTAAATAGTTTTAGAATTGAGTTAAATTGTTGAACACCCAGCTGGTATCTGCCAAGAATAGGAGAATTGGTTGTGGTTGTTGGAAAACACCCCAGGACCCATCTATTCTAAAAGCTTAAGGGGCATTGTAATTGTAACAGAAAACTTCACTGAGGATACATGTAACACTGGGGGGGGGGGGGGGGGGCCCCGTAAGGAATAAAGATACATGAACTCATCCTGTCACCTGTACATACACAGCCGTCCTTTATAGCCATTTAAAAATTCAAGTCAGTATTTTACACTTTAATTCTGTTAACATCCTAATAAATTGCTACTACACAATGGGATATTGTAAATGCTGAACATTTCAATAGCTATTTTGCTTTGTAAAACATCAGTCACCTGCAGAAATTATCTGATGCAGGGGGTTCCACCTGTGCCCTCTTATCACTAGAAGAATTCTTGCGCACTTTGAAAAGACTTTGCAACAAAGACGGAAGAGCAGTCACGTATTTTCGCAAATGATGCTGGAGGTGCATTGGCACCCACGGGCACGTCAAATGCGGATCCAGTGAGGCTGAGGCCGGTGTTTCTCCAGGACAAGCCCACAAAGCCTCCCTAATTTTCCTCATTTCTTACCCGTGTGATTCACGTCAACACAAAGCAACCCAATGGCCAAGCAGCAGGGTTTTTAAGGCTCCTCCCAGGTGACTCCAATGCATCCAAGGCTGTACCACGGGCATCAGCCTCAGTTCCAAACAAGGCAGGAAGGTCCGACTCCCAGGTCAGCCTCAGAGCTCTGCAGACCCACTCCACAGCAAAATAGGTAAATCTGGTGAAAGTTAATTTAAAAAACCAAACATTTATGACCTCTGAAAATGGTCCTTCATACGTACAGCAAATGGAGGGACATTGATTCAAGGAAATCTACTAAAACTCGTTAAGAACAGTGAGAACCTGGGGCACTTGAGCTCAGCTTGGCAGAGCTCCACTTGGGGTGGGTGTGGCCAGGAAGACAGGCTCCGTCTCCCCCTGGCTCTCCCTCCCCCTGGCTCCCCACGAGGGCTGTGGGATCTGCGGGGGGCAGGCCAGCAACATTTCCCATCCCCCAACTCCAGGCCAGAGGGGCTATCTTCCTGGTGAGTGTGGCCGCGAGTTGGGGATGCCCTTCCTCCGCCTGGCACCTGCCCCCCACTGGGGGCTCGACTCCATCCGTGGAGGCCTGGCAGGCTGAGAACACTGAGACCTGACTGTGCCCACCACAGCTCACTAACAGAGCAGAGGTTCCAGCCCAGGAGAGCCAACAAACAGACGAGGGTTGCCGCTGCCCAGAGCCCAGCTCACCCACCACCCAGGGGAGGCGTTAAGATCTCCCCAAGGGAAACAGATTTCTCTGAAAAAGAGTTGAAAGAGAGTTGAGGCCTGAGGCTGCTCTTGAAAACAACAGCTCCTCTTAATCAAGAGCAAGAAGCTGCACCACAGTTTACCTGCTAGTTCACCAGAGAGAACCATGGAAAGAGACGGCTCAGAGGAGACCTTGGGTTGAAACAAACCTCAGAGACTGGACTCGAACTGAGCCCTGGCCAGAAGACTGTGGAGCAGTCTATGCCCCAGGGCATTGCTGAAAACATCAGGCCAGTCGGCCAGCAATTAGTGGAGCCCGACAGCTGGGTGTGATGCCAGCTGAGACAGGCAGCTTAATGGGGGGACCAGGAAAGAGATGGTCAGAGGGCACGCCAAGAGTCCTGCATCCTGGGGAGTGCTCGTGCTCCAGCTGCACCCTCGGAGGAGTGACACCAGGGGCGTCACTGAGCACAGAAGTACACAAGCACCTGTGAAAACAAGCTGCAGAGGGAGGAGGGCAAACGGGGGCCAGAGTGGATGCAATATCCAGTTTTCAATGAAAAAAAAATTAAGAGACAAGCAAAGAACAGGAAAGTGAGCCACACACAGGAAGGAAGAAAAGCAGGAAGAGCTCTGCCCGTGAGGGCCCACATGTTGGGCTTGGTGCACGAGGCTTCTCAGCAGCCATTGTAACTGTTCAAAGAACTCGAGGAAACCACAGGAAGAGGGAAAGGAAGGTGCCGTGATGACGTCTCACCGAACACAACAGCGATCAAGAGACAGAAATTACAAAGTGAAACCTCCCCTGGGGGACTCACTGGTAGATGTCACCTGGAAGAAGAAAGAATCCACGAACTTGAAGACAGATTGCTACATTTACACAATCCAAAGAACAGAGAACAGAGATGACGAACGCCAACAATCCTCGAGAAACATGGGAGGCCCTTAGGCGCACCAGGATAGCACGATAAAAACAGGTCACCCAACACGATTGACAGCTCGTTTCTCATCAGAGACAACCGGCCCCACGAGGCAGCAGGAGCAGAGCACGGACTCAGGGTAAATCCTCCTCTGTCGGCACAACAGCTCATCAGCCAAAATGGGATCTTCAAAAACGTGAGTCAGAGCACTGAAATAAATGCAACATGCTTGAAATTATGTTACTATTATTCAGATCAGTAACTATTATTAAACCTGATTTCAAATCCTGGGGATGCTTTGAAGTGCCTGCTGGTGGGACTGCAATGCTGTTGGTTGAATTCTAGGAATTCTCTCCTCCGTCCTTGGGGTGTCCTCACAGGGTTCAACAGGAATTCAGTGGTGATGACTTATTTGGGTGAAAATCCAAAAATGACTCCGTAGTTGGACAGAGTGTTTCAGGAAGCAGAGCTGGCATAAGAATTTAAACAACTTACATGCGTGGATTTTGATGATCTAACCTGCATCCACTAAAACAAATTCCAGAGAATGCGTATGAAAAAGATTTTGGCCCAGAGTATTTGCCTTTGAAAAGGCTCGTGGAAAATCCTCTTGACATGTCCCAGGAAGGTGAACCTCTGGGCGCCCTTGCACGGGTGTCAGCAGCGCAGCTGGGCCCTCCTTCCCTGTCATGGTTTAAAATTAGAGCCCGCGGGCCCTGGGCTCATGGCAGAACATGGGCCACCTCCCCCCACAGCCACCTTCCCTCCCTGGAAACGCCGGATTAGGGGGCACAGAGTCCAGAGCAGAAACGAAGGGCCGCAGTTAACCGGGTGACTTAATTTGGCGATCCTGCCACCCTATCACGCTTGGAGAGTGGACCTCCTCGGGCCACCACTTTGCCACAGTGACGCAGTTGCTTCGTCTCAATCCCCTGCCTCACTGGCCTTTCTGAAGAGACCCCAGCTCTGTCTCCCAGGTTTCAGCTCATGCAACATCCTGTCGGCCTCTCCTTGTCCCAGGGCTGTGCTGCCAGAGGCTCTGGACAAAGTCATTTGTGTTTTGGGTTTTTTTTTTTTTCCATTTTTTCTTTTTTCATTTTTATTTATTTATTTTTTTGCTGAGGAAGATTAGCCCTGAGCTAACATCTGTTGCCAATCTTCCTCTTTTAAAACTAGTTTTTTTTATTTTGTCTGAGCTGCCACCACAGCATGGCCACCAACACACGAGTGGTGCAGGTCCGTGCCCAGGAAGTGAACCCAGGCCACCGAAGCGGAGTGCACCGAACTTAACCACTGAGCATCGGGGCCAGCCCTGGACAAAGTCATCTGCGAGGCATACCACAAAGCTGTCAGGGCCTCCACATGGCCACTGCTGGGTTTTCACCAGCCAGAGCCGGGGCTAGCACAGAAGGAGAGTCGAGAGGACAGAGAAAGCCGTCCAAGCGAGAGGCAGGCCCCACTTTCCAACCACAGACCCAGATGTCACTGAGCTGGGGAAGCTGCGGCAGCTTGGAGTCTGGAAGCTGGCCTGCACACCTCCAGACACAGATGTCCCTGCAGAGGAGCCGAGAATCTTCTGGACAACCAGCTTGCTCTGAACAAACAGAAACCAGATCTCCACTCAGACCTGTCATGGGGCGAATGGTGTCCCCAGAGAAACGTATGTTGAAGTCCTCAGCCCAGAATCTGTGCCTGGGATCTTCCTGCAATCAAGTTAGATGAGGTCCTTAGGATGGGCCCCAGCCCAATAACTGGTGTCCTTCTAAGGGGGAATCTGGACACAGTGACACACTCAGAGGGAAGACAACGTAGAGACACAGGGAGGAGCCATGTGAAGACGGAGGCAGAGACCAGAGGGACGCAGCCACAAGCCAGGACGCCCGGGGGACCAGGAGCTGGAAAAGGCAGGAAGGATGCCCCCTCGGGCCTCCAGAGGGAGCACGGCTGCCCACACCTTGGTTTTGGGCTTCTGTGGGAGAACAAATTTCTGCTTTTTTAAGCCACTCAATTTGCTGTAATTTATTACGGCTGTCCTAGAAATTAATACAATGCTATACATGAAATTCAAGCTGATTAAACATGGAATTGCCACACAACCTCCAGTTCCACGCCTAGGCACAGACTCAAGAGGACAGAAACACAGCCACGCAAAACGCGTACGTGAGTGTTCACAGCGGCGCTGTCCACAATCGCCAGGATGCGGAGACACCCAAATATCCACCGACTGGTGAGTGGACAAACAGATAAACAGAGTGTGGTCTATCCTGACTGAATCCCATTCAGCCACAAAGAGGAATGAGGCACTGCAATGTGCTGCAACTCGGACAAATCTTGGAGACACTATATTCGGTGAGAGAAGCCAGACACGAAACGCCACATTTTGCCTGTTTCTTTTCATAGGAAACGTCCAGAACAGGCAAATCCACAGAGACAGAGTGGACTAGAGGCCAGCAGGTCTACGGGGAGGGGACAGGGAGGAAGTGCTAGTGGGTGTGGGGTTTCCTTTTGAGATAAAGAAAATGTTCTGATGGTTGCACAGCATTGAGAATGTGTTAAATGCCACTAAACCGCACACTTTGAAATGGCTAATTTTATGTTATGCAAATCTTATTTCAATAAAAAAAATCCAGCTGAGATTAATTTAAAAACCTAACAACAAAAAAAAACCTTTTAGAAGAAAATTGGGAATACGTGTGTGCAACGATTTCTTGGGCAAAACACAAAACAGAAGATATCCTAAAAGAGAAAAACTTAATTTGACGACATTAAAACTCGTCACGTCTGCCCGCAAAAGTCACCAAAGAGGGGCTGGCCCCGTGGCCGAGTGGTTAAGTTCGCGCGCTCCGCTGCAGGCGGCCCAGTGTTTCGTTGGTTCGAATCCTGGGTGCGGACATGGCACTGCTCATCAGACCATGCTGAGGCAGCATCCCACATGCCTCAACTAGAAAGACCCACAACAAAGAATATACAACTATGTACCAGGGGGCTTTGGGGAGAAAAAGGGAAAAAATAAAAAATCTTAAAAAAAAAAAAGTCACCAAAGAAACTCGAAGTGATGCCTGGTGCAGGTGTGGCTGCCGGCGCTCTGACACACGTGCGCCCTGATGCCGCACAAGACACCCATGGCGGCACGGGCGGCAAACGTCCTCAGCAAGCTCAGTCACCGGAGAATCAAAGGAATCGCTGAGGGCAGGGAGCCGTCACGGAAGAGCCCGCAGGGCCTCGCCCACCACACGGGAGACGCTGGTGGTGTTTAGACCCCGTCTAAAGAGGCACATCCAGCACGATGCACCTACCATGCGGCCGGGTCGGCAAGCTGGAGAGCCGAGAGCCGACGCTCCGAGTCCAAGCACAGAAGACGGTGTCTCAGCTCAAGACACTCAGGCAGGAGGAGGGCCCTCTTCCTCCACCCAGTTTAGTCAGGCCTTCAACTAATTAGACAAAGCCCACCAGCTTGGGGAGGGTGATGTGCTGTGTACACTCCACCCGTTCAACGTGAACCTCATCCAGAAACACCCTCGCAGACACTCCCAGAATCACGTTGGACCAAACACCTGGGCTCCCCACGGCCGGGTCAAGTTGACATGTAAAATTAGCCATCACGACACCCATACCCATGCGGACATGCGAGTTGCAGGACAGAGAGAGCACATCTAGGCAAGAGCCATTTAAGCCTGGAGAGAGCGACTCATGGCAGAGGGTGTGGACACAAATGCGTTGATGTCTCTGTGTCCGTAAGCACACAACAGCCGACCGTGGAGGCCTCAGGAGGGTCGACAGGACACACAGGCTCATGCCTTGGGCTTCTGTGGCGTGAAGTTGTACTCAGCAGGCGCATATCCATTACACTTAAAAACAACAATAGGGGAGTATTTTAGAAGACGGAAGCCAAGCTGAAGGGCTCTGGAGCTGCATCCGGGGCGGAGGGAGCTGGCAGGGCAGCACCGGGCGGCACGGGCAAGCGCGGCACCGGGCGGGAACCTGGGCAACCCAGCCAGGCACAGGCAGCACTGTGGTCAGAGGGGAGGCCGGGGAGAAACCAGGAGGTGCCCAAACCGGAGTGTATGTCCTGACCGGAGCAGCTGAAGATGACGGGTGGGCGGCTCACAGGGCAAAGAAAACGGGGGACCAGAGAGGCAGCAGCTGCAGAACACACAGTGCGGGGGCGAGGGCCATACGGAGGGCCAGGGTGAGGGTCAGGGTGAGGGCCAGGGTGAGGGTCAGGGTGAGGGCCAGGGTGAGGGTCAGGGTGAGGGTCAGGGTGAGGGCCAGGGTGAGGGCCAGGGTGAGGGTCAGGGTGAGGGCCAGGGTGATGGTCAGGGTGAGGG